>NC_084582.2:10900000-10975000 GCF_033978685.3 Nerophis lumbriciformis | reverse complement strand
ACCCTAATATCTTATGACATAAACCAGTGCTGCAAAAGCATTTGGTAGTGACTCTTCTTTGGAGCTGTTCAATCTAGAGAGCTTGAGTTTCACTTTACTCTGAAAATCGGCAAGCCAAAGATAGAAACTGGGCCATTTGTAGTCATAATGCTAGGTTTGACCCTAATTTATTATTTTGATGATCTTAAATTAGAGGAAAGGGTGAAGTTGTATTGATAAATAAAATAAAAACAATACAACAGTGGAATTCCTGGCACGTTTTGTTTGACTTTTTTTCAACACATTCAAAAACCACAGAACTCAGTTTGGTGAGCAACAAAGGATTGCATATGCACCATTTTTTCCTTTGTGAGGAGGGCATGCGTGGAAACTTTCCAGGGATGGCAAAAGCTCCCTTTATTTTTGTAAAACATTTTCAATAAAACTTCAAACTTTAACTAAAGTTCAGCACATTCATTATAAGTCAACCCTCCAGTTTTCCCTGGTGCACTCTGTATTTTGCCTTTCTTTCCCGACACCTTACCATTCTAGTATTTTAACTTTCATAAAAATAAAAAATAAATCCACCGAGCGGCACAGCTTCTGGTCTACTCTGTGCAACACACACCCTTAAGATCAGCCTTTCACAATAAAAGCACAGCAGTAAGTTCAGGGAATTTAGACAGCAGTGTGAAAATGTAATAAATTGTGATCCTGTAGTACAAATAGAATATAAAGCAACGACAGCAAACCAAACCAATTAATAACCTAGTTTTGCACAGTTTAACCCTTGTGTAATGTTCATATTGCTGTTATTCAGCCAGCGTTTGTGGGTCTGATGGACCCGTTGCATTTTGTGGCTTTTAATGCCTCATAATCAAACACTTTTATGTTAAAATACTGAACAGATGTTTACCTTATCCCAATAAACATCTGTTCAGTATTTTAACATACAAGTGTTTGATTGTGAGGCATTAAAAGCCACAAAATGCAATGGGTCCATCAGACCCACAAATGCTGCAATACAAACGTTGCACGGACAATTTCTCTGCCAGTTTCTGCATCCCGCAGGGATTCTTCTTTTGTGTTTCTGCACCTGCGGTTCCCACAAAAGGTTGCAACATTGTTTGTCAACACTGTCTGCTCTCATTTTCTCGCACATTTGACCCTCTGATGTTCTGTGTACCGACACTCTGTCCTCCTCCTGTCTAGGCCTGCTGTGTGTGTGTGTGTGTGTGTGTGTGTGTGTGTGTGTGTGTGTGTGTGTGTGTGTGTGTGTGTGTGTGTGTGTGTGTGTGGGTGGGTGCGGGACACAGAACATCAATTTCCACACTTCTACTAGCCCCGGGTCCAGTGGACCCGGACATCTTATATGTAATAGAAATGTGTACGGGGGTGTATGGTGTGTGGTCATTAAATATGTATTCTGATATATGTTTTTCACAGAAAATGAGCCAAAGTCAGTGAGTCTCAGTTTGAAAAATTAATTCATTGTATCATTTTTGTTTTAATAAAAAATGAAAACGGGTCCCACAGACCCGAACACCACGCAAGGGTTTTTTCATTTATTTTTTTTAAATTAAATCAACATAGAAAAAAACACACGATACACTTTCAACTAGTGCATCAACCCCAAAAAAAACCCTCTCTCCCCCATTCACACTCATACACACCCACTCACACAAAAGGGGTTGTTTCTTTCTGCTACCAATAATCTTCTGCAAGGGACACAGTCCCTGAAGCACACTTGATTGTTTGTGCTGCTGGTCCACTAACATTTTCATTTAATTACTATTTTTTTTTTTTATGTAATTATTTTTATATTGTTTTACTTTCTTTTTTATCCACGAAAATATGTATTTATCTTATCTAAAAAAAAAAGAAAAAAAAAAAAGGACCTTATCTTCACCAGACCTGGTTGTAAATGAAATTAGCTTTGTTTAAAGGTTTTTTTTTTAAACCAGGTCCAGTCCAGATAATGTCCAATTCGGGTTCAGCAACACACACCTTCATTCATGTACACTGAAAAAAGAAAAAAAAAGAAATAGAAAAGGGTTAAACAAGTGTGAAAGTTGAGAAAAAAAATCTCAGTTGTTGGGCCCCTGGAGAGGCGGTCCAGACTGAGGCCAAAGGGGGGGAAAAAAACTCATAGTAAGCATAAACATGTGTGTAAGAGGGAATCATCAAAGAACACAAAGGACATTAAATACATTAAAAAGAGTAGAGCTGATGCAACCATCCACTTCTACACACAGCCACATAAGTAAAACAACAACAACAAAAATCATTCACTGTGGTGGTCTCTGCGGTGTTCCACGCCATTGTCTGCTGGGGTAGGGGGAGCATGGCCAGACACAGGAGCAGACCCAACAAAGCAACCAAGAGAGCCGACTCCACCCTCGGCCGCCCACCAACTCTCGGCCAGTGTCCAGTACGCATGGATGAACGAGGATACATCCAAGGAGTCCGAGGTGTCCGATACCTGCTCATTCAGCCAAGACACTGTGAAGCTTGTCCGTCCCGGCGCTCAGCTTCAGCTCCGCAGCCCCGTCTCTTCATCGGCATCTCCTTCAGTCCCTCCAAATGGACTCTGGTGTGGCAGAGTACTCTGTACAGTACAGTGCAGACATTCGCGGGAGAAGCAGCAATAGGGTGAACGCGAGTCCCTACACAGCCCTGTGCATGCAGTACACCAGGCAGTGAGTGACTGACACAGTCAGCACAGTTCAGTAGGTGAACCTGAATCACTTCTGCAACAGCAGTTCTGTGTGCAGGTCGGCGAATCATGAGTCAGTCAGTAACAGCTTCCCCGGTGTGTCAGTTCACGAACAACACAAGCCCTCAGCACCCAATGAACGACGCGCACAGTGACTGAACGAGAGCCTCAATGTGACGTCCTCCTCCGCGACACAGTCAGTTCTCTGTGTCAGTAGGTTCGCGAGTCCTGATTCTGTCGTTCACTGAGTGATTCATGTCGTTAATCCGCGGTGAACCAATCGTTCGCTCAGTGCCTCCCCCCGCCCCCATGAAGAGTAGCTGGCTGCGTCGTTCGCCGACGTCGAGGGTTCAGTGAGTCACAGAATGCGCCAGTTCCACTCATACCGGCATGGTCGCGGCGGAGCTCAACTGAACTGAGAAAGGAACGAATCAGTTCATGAAGTGATTCGGTTCAGTACGTTCACTCAAAAGATTCGTTCGTTCGAACGAATTTTTCGCGAACGACACAACATCAGTCTCCATGGCAAAAAGGCTCCCGGGAGGCAGATCCAGAAGTTCACCAAAAAGCACCGCAGAAGTCATGAAAGTGCCACCCCTTGTCACACAGTCCCAAAGGGTCCCGAACCAAAGGACAAAAAAAATTACAAGAAAACAAGAGGGAAACATCAGGAACACAAAAGGATGACACAAGAGCATGGAGCCATCTTAGAAAAAAAAAAAAAAAATAGGATCTTCTCCGTTCTTCTCTTGCCATGTCCAATATAGCGGTAATGCTGACAACGTATGCACGCTCTGCTGGGTCTAGCTATATACATATGTCTATGGGTTTAGAATAGAATAGAATAGAAAGTACTTTAATGGAGACCATTCTGCATTGTATTCATTGCTGCCAGCCACAGGACTGGAGTAGAACAGTACTGCCCAGCACAATACAAGTATTCAGTCAAATGTGTTGAATGGGTTTAGGGTTCTTTGCCTTGCCAGAGTTCTGTGCACCACCGGTGGCATTCTTTGTCACCTTTGCGAAGGCCCACATTCAATAAAACTCTGCATGGGTCTCATTAAATGACGCTGTTTGACTTAATGAAGTCTTTGCATTGCGGAGGCTAAGCTGGGAAGTCAAGGAGGGATTTAAAAGAAAGACGTGTCGCAATAACAGTGTGGTCTTGATGGGATATGCTAATAGAGTGAATAGAGCTGAGGGCTTTGGAAAAGTTAACTTGTGACTGACTCACTTCATCTCTGTCACTCGTGTTTGTTGTGCGGCAGATGGGTTGCATAAATTTCATTGCGGACCTTACAGCTATGAAGTTAACTCAATTAGCCAGGTGGGGTGTCAGAAGACACTTAGCCAGATCCATCAAAGCCAATCACGACGGGGCAGATGGGTGGTCTTTTTCATCTTCGCGGGCTGGCTTTCTAACCCGTTATGTCCCGTGTTTGTGTGAGCGTCTGACTTACTGAATGATCCCTTTGATTAATCAAAGCGGGCAAGCTGTTTGCTGGCGGTCGCAGAGGAGAAGTGTGCGGAGAAGGCGGCTACGTATTCATGTCTTTAGAATAATGGGACATCATTTGTCATAATTTTGCAGTGCTTTAATTCAAATTAACCTGGTCCATCACGTCGTGTTTCCACAACCTGTTGCCTTTTATCTCCTGGCTCCCACCTTATCACTCTTTTTCACTGCGGCGTTCCTTTGTCGACTTCACTCACTCTTTCTCTGTTTTGAATATTGCTCATGTCTCTGCGACATCTACATGGCAGCTTCCTTTCCCACCTCCTCATCCATCCCCCGACTCCTTCCCTGGCTGCTCCAGAGGCCACCCTGGCAGCCTTGGTCCTCTTAAATGCATCATTCCTTCCAAGAGATATCCTTCTGCACTGACCTCTGTGTGAGCTGGCTGCCTGCCATCTCCACTCAATGGTCTCATCAATCCATCTTGCTTCTTGGATGGCCTTGATTTTATTGTCTCACACAGCCCCCCTGTCATCCTGTTCATCTCTCACCCTTAATGCCATCCTTTCCGATTTTAACATGTCTGCATTTTCTCAGCACGGGCCGTTTCATTACATTGAGCCACGATGGCAGAGTCCAGGTGGGCTATTGTTGTCAAGACCTTGCTGGGGGGACGGCAGCTGGCCCGCACAGGCACGCCGGTGCCATATATGCAGTATTAATCGTTGGCTTCTGAAGGAGCACCTACTTTGAAACTCCATGTATTTTCCCACTCATTATTACTAATGATCGACTGGACACACACATATACACATACTGTACATATGCATGCACTGTACCAATATACTTATACACATATTGTACATATACACTCACTGTACAAACATACATATACACATACTGTACATATACACATACACTCATGCACATACCGTATTTTTCGGACTATAAGTCGCAGTTTTTTTCATAGTTTTGCCGGGGATGCGACTTATACTCAGGAGCGACTTATGTGTGAAACTATTAGCACATTACCGCATACTTGCCAACCTTGAGACCTCCGATTTCGGGAGGTGGGGGGTGGGGGGCGTAGTCGGGGTGGGGCGGGGGCGTGGCTAAGAGGGGAGGAGTATATTTACAGCTAGAATTCACCAAGTCAAGTATTTCGCATATATTTATATATATATATATATATATATATATATATATATATATATATATATATACGTATATATATATATATATATATATATATATATATATATATATATAGTATTTCATATATATATATATATATATATATATATATATATATATATATATATATACATATATATATATATATATATATATATATATATATATATATATATACGTATATATATATATATATATATATATATATATATATATATATATATATATATATATATATATATATATATATATATATATATATATATATATATATACGTATATATATATATATATATATATATAAATACTTGACCATCCATCTTCTTCCGCTTATCCGAGGTCGGGTCGCGGGGGCAGCAGCCTAAGCAGGGAAGCCCAGACTTCCCTCTACCCAGCCACTTCGTCCAGCTCTTCCTGTGGGACCCTGAGGCGTTCCCAGGCCAGCCGGGAGACATAGTCTTCCCAACATGTCCTGGGTCTTCCCCGCGGCCTCCTACCGGTCGGACGTGCCCTAAACACCTCCCTAGGGAGGCGTTCGGGTGGCATCCTGACCAGATGCCCGAACCACCTCATCTGGCTCCTCTCGATGTGGAGGAGCAGCGGCTTTACTTTGAGCTCCCCCCGGATGGCAGAGCTTCTCACCCTATCTCTAAGGGAGAGCCCCGCCACCCGGCGGAGGAAACTCATTTCGGCCGCTTGTACCCGTGATCTTGTGCTTTCGGTCATAACCCAAAGCTCAGGACCATAGGTGAGGATGGGAACGTAGATCGACCGGTAAATTGAGAGCTTTGCCTTCCGGCTCATATATATATATATATATATATATATATATATATATATATATATATATATATATATATATATATATATATATATATATATATATATATATATATACATATAAATAAAAGAAATACTTGAATTTCAGTGTTCATTTATTTACACATATACACACACATAACACTCATCTACTCATTGTTGAGTTAAGGGTTGAATGTCCATCCTTGTTCTATTCTCTGTCACTATTTTTCTAACCATGCTGAACACCCTTTCGCAGGTACCCAGAAAGGTTTCGAGTACCACCAAAAAAACTGAATCTCTGAAGACAGTATAAAAATCTGTGTTAAAGGTGTACAAATACTGTTTGTATTATAAGCATGTTATTGTTTACAAATGAAGGTTAAGAGTTCACTACTAAAAAAAAAAAAAGAATGTAGCTTAAGTACAGTTTTTTAATTGAGCTGCTGCATTTTTTGGTTGGGTTGTTTATTTATTTTGAGTAACTTCTACATTTCTAAAAGGGGAGGAATGTAATAGAGTGATCTATGTTTGTCTGTTGCCATCTCCTGGTGAATGTTGGCTATAGAGTACTGGGGTTACTTTTTGGTTGGCCAACGATTTACGTGGTGTTGCTGTTGTGTTTACTGAGGGGAGGTGACGGCAAACAGACACCAGGGGGCAGTATATACAATTATTTATTATATATATATATATATATATATATATATATATATATATATATATATATATATATATATATATATATATATATATATATATATAAATAATAATAAACAATACTACTGACCTAAGGAAATGGAGTGTGAACTATATCCAAAAGGGAATGGTGTAAGACTATGTGTAGAATTTAACTGAAGTGAGTGTTACCAACGTGTTGAACGAGATACGCGGAAGTCCAGGGGGCAGGCAGATGATCCGGGGCGAGAGCGAGGCGTCATAATCCAGGTGCGAGCAAGAGGTCGAGGAACGAAGGAGGCAGTCAGAGTCCAGAGGGAGATCCAGGGACAAGTGAGACGCACAGCTCACTTTCCAGGTGACGAAGGGTACTGCGGGGACACGGGAGAAGACAAGGGACAAATCAAGGCACGGAGAGGAAACACGAATAGAGAGCATGAAGCTTGTTGCTTACGGTACACCATGAGAAAACTAAGTTCCCGCCCCGATCCTAGGGTCCACTGGTCTTTTAAACAGCTCGCCCTCATCAGTTCCAGGTGTGATGATTGCCAGCGAGTGATTGCAGCTAGTGGCTGCAGCAGGGCGGAGACGCGCGAGGGGCGTTCCTGGATGTGCGCACCCGTGGGCGTGTCCCGAGGTGCGCACAGACGGAGCCTCCAAGTGTTCCCGCAGAGGAGGGAGAATCAGACTGCGCGTGCGCCGTAACAGTTGCGCACCTGACGTCAAGTGTGTGAGTCTGTTCTGAAGTCTACAGTAAAGAGACGTACTTCATCACCTCGCCAGGTTATTGCCTCCAACTCAATATATTACAACAACATTGCTGTTTACGGCAGACGAACTGCTTTACGGTAGAATAAAACATGACTGCTGTTGTTGTGTGTTGTTACCGCGCTGGGAGGACGTTAATGAAACTGGCTAACAATAAACCCACATAAGAAACCAAGAACTCGCCCTCGATCATTCTACAGTTATAACGTGTGTTGTGGGAAAGCGGACGTGAATACAGGCTGTTGACACGTCACTCAATTTGTCTTAGAAAATTTGTCCCGGGAGGTTTTCGGGAGAGGCGCTGAATTTCGGGAGTCTCCCGAAAAATCCGGGAGTGTTGGCAAGTATGCATTACCGTAAAATATAAAAAAATATTATTTAGCTCATTCACGTTAGAGACTAGACGTATAAGATTTCATGGGATTTAGCGATTAGGAGTGACAGATTGTTTGGTAAACGTATAACATGTTTTATATGTTATAGTTATTTGAATGACTCTTACCATAATATGTTACGTTAACATACCAGGCACGTTCTCAGTTGGTTATTTATGTGTCATAAAACGTACACTTATTCAGCCTGTTGTTCACTATTCTTTATTTATTTTAAATTGCCTTTCAAATGTCTATTCTTGGTGTTGGGTTTTATCAAATACATTTCCCCCAAAAATGCGACTTATACTCCAGTTCGACTTATTATGTGTTTTTTTCCTTCTTTATTATGCATTTTCGGCCGGTGCGACTTATACTCCGGAGCGACTTATACTGCGAAAAATACGGTAATCATGTTTCATCAAACATATATTAACGTTGTTACCCTAGGGTAAACTAGGTAACACATGGCACATTGACAAAGCCTAATCTCTAATTACTATAACAATCTACAGGGTTAATATGGCTGGCTTCTCTTTCTTCCCCTCCATTTGTCTGCCTTCTTTTGTATTTCAAGTTATCGTTACATATATGTATTCTTGCATTTGAACAATTGTATTGTTGATAAAAGAGGAAAATGATTGTTATTATTCATTATCAATAGTGTTATTTCTATTGGTATTTGTATTGCTCCATTTGTAGTGTAATAATGTTCATTGTCATTTCTGTATTATTATTAATTTTACTAACTGCTTCTTTGCTATCACTTTTACCATCATATTTGTACATATCCTATTTGCTGATGTTGTTCTATTGTGGTTGTTGTTGTTATTGTTGTGTTTGCTGTTGTTGTTTTTGTCTCTCTGTCTTCCTTTTTTTCTCTTTCTATCCCCCCCTGCTACGGCCCGGCCGCACCAAATAATAATATAAATCCATTTAATAAAGTCAAATACAAATAAGGCAACAAGAGAAGTATGCCACACTTCTCTTTTGTAAAGTAAATCTGCACAGCTGATATGGGCATCTACATCAACTATATCAGTGTTTTTCAACCTTTTTTGAGCCGAGGCACATTTTTTGCGTTGAAAAAATGGGGAGACACACCACCAGCAGAAATCATTAAAAAACGAAACTCAGTTGACAGTAAAAAGTCGTTGTCGCAATTGTTGGATATGACTTTAAAGCATAACCAAGCATGCATCAATATAGCTCTTGTCTCAAAGTAGGTGTACTGTCACCACCTGTCACATCACACCCTGACTTATTTAGAGTTTTTTGCTGTTTTCCTGTGTGTAGTGTTTTAGTTCTTGTCTTGCGCTCCTATTTTGGTGGCTTTTTCTCTTTTTTTGGTATTTTCCTGTAGCAGTTTCATGTCTTTGAGTGATATTCCCCGCATCTACTTTGTTTTAGCGATCAAGAATATTTCAGTTGTTTTTATCCTTCTTTGTGGGGACATAGATGATTGTCATGTCATGTTCGGATGTACTTTGTGGACGCCGTCTTTGCTCCACAGTAAGTCTTTGCTGTCGTCCAGCATTCTGTTCCTGTTTACTTTGTAGCCAGTTCAGTTTTAGTTTCGTTCTGCATAGCTTTCCCTTAGCTTCAATGCCTTTTCTTAGGGGCACTCACCTTTTGTTTATTTTTGGTTTAAACATTAGACACCTTTTTACCTGCACCCTGCCTCCCGCTGTTTCCGACATCTAAAAAGCAATTAGCTAGCGGCTGCCACCTACTGATATGGAAGAGTATTACACGGTTACTCTGCCGAGCTCTAGACAGCACCGACACTCAACAACAACACATAATTTGCAGACTATAATTACTGGTTTGCAAAACCATTTTTAACCCAAATAGGTGAAATTACATAATCTCCCACGGCACACCAGACTGTGTCTCACGGCACACTAGTGTGCCGCGGCACAGTGGTTGAAAAACACTGAACTATATGATTTGCCTGAGAAGCTGGACAGGAGCAAAAAATAAAAAATTAAAAACAAATTGACTGGACATTTTAATGCAATAATGTTTTGCATGAGACAATTATTTCTCAATCATGTCAAGAAAATAAACAAAAACTCTGCCTTGCTGCATTACATTTTCTCTTCAATAACGCTGCAGGAAAATGAAGCAATCTTAGTCCGGCTACATGATAGAAGAAGTTAAAGTAATAATCAACAGCATCATGTATAATGCAACAAGTATGCATTACACATTTCTAGATAGACCTGGTCAAATGTCCTCTGTTATTGCTTCTGTTGGCTCATCAGACGTATGAATAAATGTATGACCATTTAGGCACTGCTCTTTATTTGCTGAGCAATGCCTTCACAAGGCGATTGCAGATCGATACAGGGCCCTGCCATGCTATAGCCAGCACAAGTTCAGCCCACGGGCTGGTCTGGGACTTCTCTATTATATATGGACATGCTAAATGCCAGGCAAGCTTCCCCAGCTCTCCAAGGCCATTATGGGCATTTGCTCGGAGCTATTTATAGATAGACACAGCCTGTTTAGTCAATGAACACCTGAACCTCCGAATCGGAGATGTGAGCTGGGCTACATTAGTGCAGCAATGTAGTTTTGGACATATGTGGCAGAATGTACTCTTTACCTTCATTTATTGTATCCATGAAAGATCAAAGAGGATACAAATACCTGCAAACTGCATACAAGCTGCAGTATTTTCTTGAACAGATTCACTGTAATTCAAGACAGAATAAGGTTTCATTTGAGCTCACTTCAGTATTAAACCTTTTTTTTAGTACGCAAACTATTAGAGAATTGTTTGTCGAATACATTGTGGTCATCTACCACAATGCAGATTTCTTACAAGGACCCATACCAACAAGATGACTAAAATATTACTAATAAGTTCTCTTCATGTATTTCTTGCTCCTGAAAATGAGTCTGGCAGTCATTTCCCATAATATCAGTTAGTTTATTAACTAACTGTACATGGAACAAGGGGTGTGAATCTTTGGGCATCTACCGACTCTGTCCGATTCTGATTCCTGGGGTGAAGATTTGATTCAGAATCGATGTTCTCAATTCAACATGATTCTTGGTGGAAACTGATTTTCGGGATGTATTATTTGGTGTATTATTAAAAAACATGTTATAGGTTAGAAAAGCTCCTTCTGGTTGCATAGAGAGTTCCTAAAACGTTTATTTTTTATTTTTTAAATAAATACTGTCAGAGTTTGTAGGACACGAACCCCAAGATGCAGAGAAGGTGGAAGGCATTGTGCGGGAAAACAAGATTTAATGTTCATAAAATAAAGAAAAAAAACACAAACCAGGAACTAGGAACAGGAAACAGGATGCCAGGAAAACAGGAACTGGAAGACGAGGAACAAAAAGACAGCAAGCTACAAACATCTACAATAAATAGCTTACCGCTACCGCTTACAGCTACACTGGCATCGACAAGTAGGAATGACAATAATCCAGCCCTGACTGGAGGGGAAGGCAGGTTTAAATAGCAGCTGGCTGATTGACACCAGGTGTGGCCAGGTGCCAATCAGCCACAGGTGAGGGGAAGCAGCACTCAGGGAGACAATCAGGAATTGAAGACAAAATAAAAGCGCTGACAGAAAACTAAGACAAACGCAGAGGAAAAACTAACACAGTCAAACTGTCAGGGACAAGCCTGACAGTAGCCCCCCTTCCTATAACGGATACCAGACGTTCTAGAACCCCCCCCCCCACCCCCCCAAAAAAAGTCCAAAGTCACAGGAGGGTGGAGGGAGGACAAGGAGGTGGGCCACCAGGCCAAGTGTCCCCGCAACCAGCGAGGAAGAGTTAGGTGGCGACGGCGAGTTGAACGCCGCCGCAATTGGCGAGGCGGCTCGTCCGCCGGCGTGGGAGAACCCACCGGAGACAATGGTGGCGCCCTCTGCTGGCCCACCAGAGAGGATGCTGGTTGCGCCCTCTGCTGGCCCACCGGAGAGGATGGTGGTGGCGCCCTCTGCTGGCCCACCGGAGATGAGGGTGGTGGCGCCGTCCGCTGCTGGCCCGCCCACCAGAGACGAGGGTGATGGCGCCGTCCGCTGCTGGCCCACCGGAGACGAGGGTGGTGGCGCCGTCCGCTGCTGGCCCACCGGAGACGAGGGTGGTGGCGCCGTCCGCTGCTGGCCCACCGGAGACGAGGGTGGTGGCGCCGTCCGCTGCTGGCCCACCGGAGACGAGGGTGGTGGCGCCATCTGCTGGCCCACCGGAGAGGATGGTGGTGGCGCCCTCTGCTGGCCCACCGGAGAGGATGGTGGTGGCGCCCTCTGCTGGCCCACCGGAGAGGATGGTGGTGGCGCTGTCCGCTGCTGGCCCACCAAAGACGAGGGTGGTGGCGCTGTTTGCTGCTGGCCCACCGGAGATGAGGATGGTGGCGCCGTCCGCTGCTGACCCACCTGAGAGGAGGATGGTGGCGCCGTCCGCTGCTGGCCCACCGGAGAGGAGGATGGTGGCGCCGTCCGCTGCTGGCCCACCGGAGAGGAGGTGGCGCTGTCCGCTGCTGGCCCACCGGAGACGAGGATGGTGACGCCGTCCGCTGCTGACCCACCTGAGAGGAGGATGGTGGCGCCGTCTGCTGCTGGCCCACCGGAGAGGAGGATGGTGGCGCCGTCCGCTGCCGGCCCACCGGAGAGGAGGATGGTGGCGCCGTCCGCTGCCGGCCCACCGGACTGCATGGTGGCGTCTGCCGGCCCACCGGAGTGCATGGTGGCGTCTGCCGGCCCACCGGAGTGCATGGTGGCGTCTGCCGGCCCACCAGAGTGCATGGTGGCGTCTGCCGGCCCACCGGACTGCATGGTGGCGTCTGCCGGCCCACCGGAGTGCTTGGTGGTGGGGCCCTCTGCTGGCCCACCGGAGTGCATGATGGCCTCGTAGGTTGCAGACCCACCGGAGATGATGGTGCCGTCTCTTGCAGACCCACTGGGGCGAGAAGTAGCTGTGCCTCCTCAGCTGCACAGTTACTCATAGCCCCCCCCCCCAAGGGACGGATCCCAGACGTCCCCAGATAGGCCCACAGACAACAGGGGTGGGTGGGAGAGGGCTTGAAAAGCGGCCGAACTTCTCTTTAAATTAGCCATTAATTCCAAAGCTTTGTTAAGCCTCTCCGCCATGGACATCTCTGCGAGGTTCGAATTTGGATGGATTATTATGTCAGAGTTTGTAGGACACGAACCCCAAGATGCAGAGAAGGTGGAAGGCATTGTGCGGGAAAACAAGATTTAATGTTCATAAAATAAAGAAAAAAACCACAAACCAGGAACTAGGAACAGGAAACAGGATGCCAGGATGCCAGGAAAACAGGAACTGGAAGACGAGGAACAAAAAGACAGCAAGCTACAAACATCTACAATAAATAGCTTACCGCTACCGCTTACAGCTACACTGGCATCGACAAGTAGGAAAGACAATAATCCAGCACTGACTGGAGGGGAAGGCAGGTTTAAATAGCAGCTGGCTGATTGACACCAGGTGTGGCCAGGTGCCAATCAGCCACAGGTGAGGGGAAGCAGCACTCAGGGAGACAATCAGGAATTGAAGACAAAATAAAAGCGCTGACAGAAAACTAAGACAAACGCAGAGGAAAAACTAAAACACAGTCAAACTGTCAGGGACAAGCCTGACAAATAAATATACACACATGTACATATAAAAATACAAAATAAAAATAAATATACACACATGTATATATATATATATATATATATATATATATATATATATATATATATATATATATATATATATATATATATATATATATATATATTTATATATATATATATATATATATATATATATATATATATATATATATATATATGTATGTACTGTTGATGTTGATCCGTGGGCAGCACGGTGGAAGAGGGGTTAATGCATCTGCCTCACAATACGAAGGTCCTGAGTAGTCTTGGGTTCAATCCCGGGCTCGGGATCTTTCTGTGTGGAGTTTGCATGTTCTCTCCGTGACTGCGTGGGTTCCCTCCGGGTACTCCGGCTTCCTCCCAATTCCAAAGACATGCACCTGGGGATAGGTTGATTGGCAACACTAAATTGGCCCTAGTGTGTGGATGTGAGTGTGAATGTTTTCTGTCTATCTGTGTTGGCCCTGCGATGAGGTGGCGACTTGTCCAGGGTGTACGCCGCCTTCCGCCCGATTGTAGCTGAGATAGGCTCCAGCACCCCCCGCGACCCTGAAAGGGACAAGCGGTAGAAAATGGATGGATGGATATATATACATTTCTCTTATATATATATATATATATATATAAACCATATAAATACAAGTCATGGACCTTCCAATTACAATGGTATACAATGAAAAATAAAAGTTTATTGCATTTGAAGGGGTTAATTATGTATTATGATTACCTTACTATGCATGAACATTACATTAATATGGTCCTAAAATAATGCTGACAATAATATCCTTTATCTGCAATAATTTGTGGGACAATTTATTGTCCTGGCCTAATGCAAGCTGGCATGAATCTGAATGGACTATAATAAATCGAACATACAGCCAAGAGACATTATGAAATGAAGATAATGCTGGCACAAATCATATGAGTCATTTTTTCATTTTTTTTTCCGAAAACACTAATACATTAAGCCTCAGGTTGAATCCTACTGACCAAAAACAATTAAGGGGGGGGCATTAATTTTTTTCAGGGGAGGCCCTGCCAAAAATACATTTCCGCCGAGGGAGCACGCGCTTGTTAAAGCTGCACTGCTGGGGTTTGTCCACAACTGATTACCACATGTAAGACAAGCACTTTACATTCATGGTTATCGCAAGGATATGTGTTTGAAATGATCTAAGCCTTTATTGTGTCCGAATTTTTTTTTTTAAGTTAGCCATTTTTTATCGTATTAATGAAATTGTCAATGACTGTTGTTGATCCTTTGTTGATGTGCTAAATCCCCTTTCTTCTTTAGAAGCTACAAAAAAAAAAAACTGTTCTTTGTTTGGATCTATTCAATAAATTGATGTGTTCTTTGTTGCCAATTTGAATGGAAGTAATATTTTGATATTGACTCATCTTATATGTGCATAACTTACCATACCTGCCAACCCTCCCGAATTTTCCGGGAGACTCCCGAATTTCAGTGCCTCTCCCGAAAATCTCCCGGGACAACCATTCTCCCGAATTTCTCCCGATTTCCAGCCGGACAACAGGCACGCCCCCTCCAGGTCCATGCCGACCTGAGTGAGGACAGCCTGTCGTCACGTCCGCTTTTTCTCCATATAAACAGCGTGCTGGCCCAGTCACGTCATAACATCTACGGCTTTTGGAGAGTGCACAACTGCTCACACAACAAGAAGGAGACGAAGCAAAAGAACGAAGAAGAGACAGTCATGGCGACGATGAGTGACAGAGAATAGAACGAGGATGGACAATTCAACCCTAAACTCACTCCTCTCCTGCAAATTAAATTTCATAGATGCTGCCCATACTTATGCTCCTTCAAAGGCTGTGCTACTGGCTGCAAAGCATTGCACTTTCAAATACAACAATGAGTAGAGCAGTGTTATGTGCGTGTATATGTGTAAATAAATGAACACTGAAATTCAAGTATTTATTTTATTCATATATATATATATATATATATATATATATATATATATATATATATATATATATATATATATATATATATATATATATATATATATATATATTCTCTATTCTAGTAAGTTACATACTTGCCAACCTTGAGACCTCCGAATTCGGGAGATTGGGGGGTAGGGGTGGGGGGTTGAGGTGGGCGGGGTTAAGGGGGGAGGAGTATATTTATAGCTAGAATTCACTGAAATTCAAGTATTTGTTATATATATATATATATATATATATATATATATATATATAAATAAAATAAAAACTTAACTTTCAGTGATATATATATATATATATATATATATATATATATATATATATATATATATATAAATAAACAAACAAAATAAATACTTAACTTTCAGTGAATTCTAGCTATAAATATACTCCTCCCCCCTTAAGGTCCGGTGGCCATTGATTGAAGTGCTGGGTGTCCAGAGTCGGGACCCGGGTTGCACCGCTCGCCTGTGCATCGCTCTCACTATTATGTTAGATCCACTATGGACTGGACTTTCACAATATTATGTCAGACCCACTCAACCTCCATTGCATCCGGTCTCCCCTAGAGGGGGGGGTCACCCACATATGCGGTCCTCTCCAAGGTTTCTCATAGTCATTCACGTCGACGTCCCACTGGGTTGTGAGTTTTTCCTTGCCCTTATGTGGGCTCTGTACCGCGGATGTCGTTGTGGCTTGTGCAGCCCTTTGAGACACTTGTGATTTAGGGCTATAGATATAAACATTGATTGATTGATTGATACTATACTAACACCGGTATACCGTACAACCCTACTCCTGACATATACCAAATACTAAAAAGGTGCATGTTGATTGGTGCAAGTTTAAACCGCGCCACACATTCTATGAGTTTTGTATTCCTAGCTATGCATTAGACATGTTCAACAATTTAGCACGTCTCACAGAAAAACTGAGATCAGGGCCACTTGCTGCTCGTCTTTGCTTTTAGCTTAATTCGTATCATAACGCCATCAGTTCTGCCGGCCTTTCGACACCCCACTGACATGTTCCTGTGAAAATGAAACGTGCATTGTATGACGACATGTTTTTTTTCAGAGGTGAGCCTGAAAGAAATCTATAGCAAGTCAAGTCCAAATGAATTTACAATCTCCTGCGGATGCTTTTCCGCGGCTTCGTAATCACCTTATCGCTGTTTTTCCTTCAGCCTACAATGGAGACATGACATTTAATTGATATTGCAAATGTACATCGGTGTGACTGTGAATATGAATTAGACGGCTGGGACTCTTGTTCTCATGGTAACACAAGCAGGATGTGATGTGCTCACTGACCTTGGGGCTGTGGAGTATTTTTTTTTTTTTTTACATCTAATAACTTAGCACTGAGGTACATTCGAGTGTTTGCGACGGAGGCACGCCGTCAAATGCCGCTCTTCGAGTTCCCTCCTCTCCTTCGGTTGCATTCACACGCTCTGATTAGTTTATGCAGCGAGGAAAACAAGTCTGCCGGAAAATGAATGGCAGCCATTTCATTCATTGCAGTCGGTCTATTAGGAAACGTTCAGGTGATCATTGTGTAATGTTTTCATTTTCACAGCCAATGCGCAAAAACTGCTGAGGGGCCGTGTGCCGTGCCCCCCTCGTTGCTACCCCTGCAAGCCTGCGGGGGGCACTGCAGCACCTTCCCCTCATCTGACGCCCTCCATCGCCACTTTTCCCCCCAGCCCTCCCTCACCATTTGCTGTTTTCCTTTTGTTCTGTGACTCTATCACAGCTCATTCTTCCTCCCTCTCTTTTCTCGCACTAATACTCTCTCATCACCGCATCTTCTCTTGGCTCGCTCTCTCACACACCTATCTCTCAAGTTCATCCCCCTCTTCTTCCACTATTTGACTTTTTTCTCTTCCCATTCCTCATTCTCAGACCTGTTATCTGACTGGCACTTCTTTTTCTGGATTGCCATTCGATCCAGATCACTCCTCTTCCTCTCTTCTTCACACCCATGTGACAATGTACACACATTGGCAACAAGCACTAAGTGTAGCTGGACCACACATCTCTCATTCATTGTGTCTCCATATTGAAGCGGGGATAATTGCAGCTGATGGGCAAAATCCCAATTTGGTCTGTCAAAAACAAAACGTGTTAAAGGTGATAACTACACACAACCCCCACAACCAGTGAACTTAGCAAATCCTTTTCAACCTACAAACCCCGTTTCCATATGAGTTAAGAAATTGTGTTAGATGTAAATATAAACGGAATACAATGATTTGCAAATCCTTTTCAACCCATATTCAGTTGAATATGCTACAAAGACAACATATTTGATGTTCAAACTGATAAACATTTTTTTTTTTTTGCAAATAATCATTAACTTTAGAATTTGATGCCAGCAACACGTGACAAAGAAGTTGGGAAAAGTGGCAATAAATACTGATAAAGTTCAGGAATGCTCATCAAACACTTATTTGGAACATCCCACAGGTGAACAGGCAAATTGGGAACAGGTGGGTGCCATGATTGGGTATAAAAGTAGATTCCATGAAATGCTCAGTCATTCACAAACAAGGATGGGGCGAGGGTCACCACTTTGTCAACAAATGCGTGAGCAAATTGTTGAACAGTTTAAGAAAAACCTTTCTCAACCAGCTACTGCAAGGAATTTAGGCATTTCACCATCTACGGTCCGTAATATCATCAAAGGGTTCAGAGAATCTGGAGAAATCACTGCACGTAAGCAGCTAAGCCCGTGACCTTCGATCCCTCAGGCTGTACTGCATCAACAAGCGACATCAGTGTGTAAAGGATATCACCAAATGGGCTCAGGAACACTTCAGAAACCCACTGTCAGTAACTACAGTTGGTCGCTACATCTGTAAGTGCAAGTTAAAACTCTCCTATGCAAGGCGAAAACCGTTTATCAACAACACCCAGAAACGCCGTCGGCTTCGCTGGGCTTGAGCTCATCTAAGATGGACTGATACAAACTGGAAAAGTGTTCTGTGGTCTGACGAGTCCACATTTCAAATTGTTTTTGGAATCTGTGGACGTCGTGTCCTCCGGACCAAAGACGGAAAGAACCATCCGGATTGTTATAGGCGCAAAGTTCAAAAGCCAGCATCTGTGATGGTATGGGGGTGTATTAGTGCCCAAGGCATGGGTAACTTACACATCTGTGAAGGCACCATTAATGCTGAAAGGTACATACAGCAGCACGGTGGTAGAGGGGTTAGTGCATCTGCCTCACAATACAAAGGTCCTGAGTAGTCTTGGGTTCAATCCCGGGCTCGGGATCTTTCTGTGTGGAGTTTGCATGTTTTACCTGTGACTGCGTGGGTTCCCTGCGGGTACTCCGGCTTCCTCCCACCTCCAAAGACATGCACCTGGGGATAGGTTGATTGCCAACACTAAATTGGCCCTAGTGTGTGAATGTGAGTGTGAATGTTGTCTGTCTATCTGTGTTGGCCCTGCGATGAGGTGGCGACTTGTCCAGGGTGTACACCGCCTTCCGCCCGATTGTAGCTGAGATAGGCTCCAGCGCCCCCCGCGATCCAAAGGGAATAAGCGGTAGAAAATGGATGGATGGAGGTACATACAGGTTTTGGAGCAACATACAGTATGTTGCCCTCCAAGCAACGTTTTCATGGACGCCCCTGCTTATTACAGCAACACAATGCCAAGCCACGTGTTACAAGAGCATTGCTTCATAGTAAAAGAGTGCGTGTACTAGACTGGCCTGCCTGTAGTCCAGACCTGTCTCCCATTGAAAATGTGTGGCGCATTATGAAGCCTAAAATACCACAACGAAGATCCCGAACTGTTGAACAACTTAAGCTGTACATCAAGCAAGAATGGGAAAGAATTCCACCTGAAATGCTTAAAAAATGTGTCTCCTCAGTTCCCAAAGGTTTACTGAGTGTTGTTAAAAGGAAAGGCCATGTGCCAACTTTTTTGCAATGTTTTTTGCCATTAAATTCTAAAAATAAGTTTCTCAGTTCAAACATAACATATTTCGTTTTTGCAGTCTAATCAATTGAATATAAGTTGAAAAGGATTTGCAAATCATTGTATTCTGTTTTTATTTACCATTTACACAATAGGCCAACTTCACTGGTTTTGAGTTTTGTAGTTTATTAATTTTTTTGACGTCATTAACACATGCATATCATGACAAGCCAAGTCTCTGTTATGATGTTGTCGAAAGCTTAGCAGACAGACAAGATGAGCCAGTTGGCCCTATACATAGTTTGTGACAAAAATAACAGTTTGCAAGAAATAGTTTCGGTCTCACTAAAGCTGTAAGTAGGAATGAGTACTGAATTTGGTACATTTACAGGCACTGACCGGATTCCTTCGGTACCCATTACAATTGTTCGAGGATTTTCAAGTTAAAGGGAAGGTGGGACAACGGCCGGTAGTTTTCCATGAGGTCAGGATCGAGGTTAGGTCTTTTGAGTAGAGGACAACAAGGTGTACAGATAGCAAAATAAAACATATAGGGATGTAACAACAAGTATCAGGCAACAGTCCAAACAATCCAAAATAACAACGACAACATGAACCAAAACACACGTAGCACGGCAGAAAACGCATGCAATGACCCAACAATTGTACGCTACATCTCAATTTAAATAGTGCTGATCAAAGCAAAGCTGCTGCCAACGGTGAACAACAGTAGAGGGAAAATACCAAATAAGAGTCTGACAAGAAAGAAAACAAGATTATAAGTCCAAAACTTAATCATATATTGGTGTGTGGTGTGTTTTAGCTTGATTTTAATTTTAATTTCATTTGGAGTTGTTAATAAACACATACTATGTTATGTAGAACAATTTCCTTTGTGGATCATTAAAGTTTGTCTAAGTCTAAGTATGGAGTTGTGACCCGTTATTTATCTTAATGTTAAAGGGGAACATTATCACAATTTCAGAAGGGTTAAAACCATTACAACTCAGTTCCCAGTGGCTTATTTTATTTTTCTAAGTTTTTTTCAAAATTTTACCCATCACGCAATATCCCTAAAAAAAGCTTCAAAGTGCCTGATCTTAACCATCGTTATGTACACCCGTCCATTTTGGCGGATAGAACAGCAAGGTATAGCGATTCAACAGATTACGCATGTATTGAAACGGATGGTTGTAGTGTGGAGGCAGGTAGCGAAAACGAAATTGAAGAAGAAACTGAAGCTATTGAGCCATATTGGTTTGAACCGTATGCAAGCGAAACTGACGAAAACGACACGACAGCCAGCGACACGGGAGAAAGCGAGGACGAATTTGGCGATCGCCTTCTAACCAACGATTGGTATGTGTTTGTTTGGCATTAAAGGAAACTAACAACTATGAACTAGGTTTACAGCATATGAAATACATTTGGCAACAACATGCACTTTGAGAGTGCAGACAGCCCAGTTTTCATCAATTAATATATTCTGTAGACATACCCTCATCCGCTCTCTTTTCCTGAAAGCTGATCTGTCCAGTCCAGTTGGAAATGCATCTGCTTTGAGTGTCGCAGGGTATCCACACATTCTTGCCATCTCTGTCGTAGCATAGCTTTCGTCGGTAAAGTGTACAGAACAAATGTCCAATTTCTTGCCACTTTTGCATCTTTGGGCCACTGGTGCAACTTGAATCCGTCCCTGTTCGTGTGTTTACACCCTCCGACAACACACCGACAAGGCATGATGTCTCCAAGGTACGGAAAACAGTCGAAAAAACGGAAAATAACAGAGCTGATTTGACTCGGTGTTTGTAATGTGTTTGAGAAAATGGCGGATTGCTTCCCGATGTGACGTCACGTTGTGACGTCATCGCTCCAAGAGCGAATAATAGAAAGGCGTTTAATTCGCCAAAATTCACCCATTCAGAGTTCGAAAATCGGTTGAAAAATATATGGTCTTTTTTCTGCAACATCAAGGTATATATTGACGCTTACATAGGTCTGGTGATAATGTTTCCCTTTAAGATAATACAGTGAACATAGGCATTTTCCAGATACAGTGGTTGCAAATGGTAACTAAACATAATTCAAAAAATTTAAATGGGTGATTAATCTGATTGTCATAATTTACCGACCATAAGTGTATAACATGATATAATGTATTATTGTTTCTGTGTTCGCAAGCTTCACGTGCCGCTAATACATTTCACCTTATTACATCAGACCAATGAAATTACCGAATTGGTCACGGTGGACCAATAAAACTGTTCATATCAAACATACTTACACAACCATTCAGTCAGCCATTTAATGCATTAGTGACTCACCCTCATCATGGAGAAGAAACCACAAAATGCACAGGTGCAGCCCCAAAATCGAAGGTGATCAACTCGGCCATCAGAAAAGGAAACGACCACCCTGAAAGGCACGACAGACGCGTGTCAAAAAAGACGACTTCAGCCGTTTCGTCACGCATGAGAAGATGGACGAGGACCGCGCTCAATAACCTCTAAGTATAGATTATACTGTTAAATCTGTCTTTTTTTAAAAATAGTTTTTATTAAAATTATTATTTTTTTTTTTATATCACTATTATTATTATATATATATATATATATATATATATATATATATATATATATATATATATATATATATATATATATATATATATACAGTATATATATATATATTTTTTTTTTAAATATATTTTATTATTACTATTTAAATTTGTATTTTTTTCCCTACCTCAGGGGGAGAATTCGACAGGGCGGTTGCTGGTTCTTCCATCTCCATCGTTGGGGTCCCTGTGGGTGGGGTGGGTGGTTCCCTTGGCCCTGTGCTGGGCGTTCCTGCGGCGGCCGACTTGGGTGGGGTGGCCCCGCCGTGCTCTCCAGGGTGTGGGGGTTGGGCTCGTGGGTGGCCCGGTTGCTGGTGGGGCGGGGGCGGTCTTCCCGTCCGGTTGTGTACACACAGTTATTCATACATGCATACATAGGTACTTACGCTCCCACATACATACACAAATAGTGTACATACCTACACACTCAAAGTTCGTACATCCACACACACATTCACTTTACAAACATACATATACATATACATGTACATATACAAACTCCGTTTCCATATGAGTTGGGCAATTGTGTTGGATGTAAATATAAACGGAACACAATGATTTACAAATCCTTTTCAACCCATATTCAATTGAATGCACTACAAAGACAAGATATTTGATGCTCAAACTCATAAACTTTATTTTTATTTTGCAAATAATAATTAACTTAGAATTTCATGGCTGCAACACGTGCCAAAGTAGTTGGGAAAAGGCATGTTCACCATTGTGTTACATCACCTTTTCTTTTAACAACACTCAATAAACGATTGGGAACTGAGGAAACTAATTGTTGAAGCTTTGAAAGTGGAATTCTTTCCCATTCTTGTTTTATGTAGAGCTTCAGTTGTTCAAGAGTCCGGGGTCTCCGCTGTCGTATTTTACGCTTCATAATGCGCCACACATTTTCGATGGGAGACAGGTCTGGACTGCAGGCGGTCCAGGAAAGTACCCGCACTCTTTTTTTTACGAAGCCACGCTGTTGTAACACGTGCTGAATGTGGCTTGGCATTGTCTTGCTGAAGTAAGCAGGTACGTCCATGAAAAAGACGGCGCTTAGATGGCAGCATATGTTGTTCCAAAACCTGTATGTACCTTTCAGCATTAATGGTGCCTTCACAGATGTGTAAGTTACCCATGCCTTGGGCACTAATACATCCCCATACCATCACAGATGCTGGCTTTTCAACTTTGCGTCGATAACAGTCTGGATGGTTCGCTTCCCCTTTGGTCCAGATGACACGATGTCGAATATTTCCAAAAACAATTTGAAATGTGGACTCGTCAGACCACAGAACACTTTTCCACTTTGCATCAGTCCATCTTAGATGATCTCGGGCCCAGAGAAGCCGGCGGTGTTTCTGGATGTTGTTGATAAATGGCTTTCGCTTTGCATAGTAGAGCTTTAACTTGCACTTACAGATGTAGCGACACACTGTATTTAGTGACAGTGGTTTTCTGAAGTTTTCCTGAGCCCATGTGGTGATATCCTTTAGAGATTGATGTCGGTTTTTGATACAGTGCCGTCTGAGGGATCGAAGGTCACGGTCATTCAATGTTGGTTTCCGGCCATGCCGCTTACGTGGAGTGATTTCTCCAGATTCTCTGAACCTTTTGATGATATTATGGACCGTAGATGTTGAAATCCCTAAATTTCTTGCAATTGCACTTTGAGAAACGTTGTTCTTAAACTGTTTGACTATTTGCTCACGCAGTTGTAGACAAAGGGGTGTACCTCGCCCCATCCTTTCTTGTGAAAGACTGAGCATTTTTTAGGAAGCTGTTTTTATACCCAATCATGGCACCCACCTGTTCCCAATTAGCCTGCATACCTGTGGGATGTTCCAAATAAGTGTTTGATGAGCATTCCTCAACTTTATCAGTATTTATTGCCACCTTTCCCATTTTCTTTGTCACGTGTTGCTGGCATCAAATTCTAAAATTAATGATTATTTGCAAAAAAAAATAAAAAAAATCAATTTGAACATTAAATATGTTGTCTTTGTAGCATATTCAACTGAATATGGGTTGAAAATGATTTGCAAATCATTGTATTCCGTTTATATTTACGTCTAACACAATTTCCCAACTCATATGGAAACGGGGTTTGTACATTCACTGTACAAACATACATGTACACATACTGTACATATACATTTACTGTACAAACATACATATACACATACTGTACATATACAAGTACATATACATACATACACTCATGCATATTATCGCTTTTTATCAAACATAATTTCAATCAATCAATCAATCTTTATTTATATAGCCCTAAATCACAAGTGTCTCAAAGGGCTGCACAAGCCACAACGACATCCTCGGTACAAAGCCCACATACGGGCAAGGAAAAACTCACCCCAGTGGGACGTCGATGTGAATGACTATGAGAAACCTTGGAGAGGACCGCATATGTGGGTAACCCCCCCCCTCTAGGGGAGACCGAAAGCAATGGATGTCGAGTGGGTCTGACATAATATTGTGAGAGTCCAGTCCATAGTGGATCCAACATAATAGTAAGAGTCCAGTCCATAGTGGGGCCAGCAGGACACCATCCCGAGCGGAGACGGGTCAGCAGCGCAGAGATGTTCCCAGCCGATGCACAGGCGAGCGGTCCACCCCGGGTCCCGACTCTGGACAGCCAGCACTTCATCCATGGCCACCGGACCTGTGCCCCCCCCCCCTCAAGGAAAAGGGGAGCAGAGGAGAAAAGAAAAGAAACGGCAGATCAACTGGTCTAACAGGGGGGCTATTTAAAGGCTAGAGTATACAAATGAGTTTTAAGATGGGACTTAAATGCTTCTACTGAGGTAGCATCTCTAATTGTTACCGGGAGGGCATTCCAAAGTACTGGAGCCCGAATAGAAAACGCTCTATAGCCCGCAGACTTTTTTTGGGCTCTGGGAATCACTAATAAGCTGGAGTTCTTTGAACGCAGATTTCTTGCCGGGACATATGGTACAATGCAATCGACAAGATAGGACGGAGCTAGACCGTGTAGTATTTTATACGTAAGTAGTAAAACCTTAAAGTCACATCTTAAGTGCACAGGAAGCCAGTGCAGGTGAGCCAGTATAGGCGTAATATGATCAAACTTTCTTGTTCTTGTCAAAAGTCTAGCAGCCGCATTTTGTACCAATTGTAATCTTTTAATGCTAGACATAGGGAGACCCGAAATTTAACGTTGTTACCCTCGGGTAAACTGGGTAACACATGGCACACTGACAAAGCTTAAACTATGGTTACTATAACAATCTACAAGGTTAATATTGCTGTCTTTTCTTTCTTACCCTCCATTTATCTGCTTTCTTCTGTATTTCAAGTTATCATTACATATATGTATTGTTGCATTTGAACAATTGTATTGTTGATAATAGAGGTAAATTATTGTTATTATTCATTATCAATAGTGCTATTTCTATTAGTATATGTATTGCTCCATTTGTAGTGTAATAATGTTCATTGTCATTTCTGTATTATTATTTATTTCACTAACTGCTTCTTTGCTATCACTTTTACTATCATATTTGTACATGTCATATTTGCTGATGTTGTTCTATTGTTGTTGTTGTTGTTATTGTAAAAAAAATTAAAAAAAATAAAAATAAAAATCTGTCTTTTGTTAATTTTGTGAATGAACAGGTTTTATGTTCATGTTCAAAAGGTTTCAATTTCAAAAGGTTTTAAGACATTTCAATAAATAAGACTCACGGGGTCCAGCAAAGGGGTTTACTAACAGTGCCAGCATGAGGTGTATTTGTCCAAAAATAATATCAAGGTCTACACAGTAGGCATGCATATTTTGATACATTCTCACCTTTTTTTACTATGTCCACTAATTTAAAGTTCTGGGAACTCATGTGGTCCAGACTTTATTAATAGTTGTCAGCTACACTTGAAGCAATATAATATAAACTGAACCATTTTCCTAATCGATTTGATCGTTTAGCCTTCGTTTACTGACCTGAAGTCAATTCCTGACGGCAACGTTGAGGAGTGTGCTGTGTCTATATCCACCATCTCCATCTGCGGTGTCACAATGGAGGAGTGGAAGATAATTACAGTAATAACGTGTGCAGTTCTGAGAAATGTCAAGCCCAAGAGCATTAAGGCAGTGCTACATAACAATGGTGCTCACACTAAATATCCACACTTTTGTTCACTGTGAGGTGTTCTTACTTGCCAATTATGTCAACAATATCGGCTGTGTGTTGACATGTCTTCAAAGGACAGTAATTGTGTGAATAACATGTGAATATGTATGGTTTTTATTGTGTGAATGCTCCAAAGTTCTTCTTCTTCTTCTTCTCCACATTTTGGCGCGCACTACCGTCCACATTTTTCATCTGCTTCAAACCGTTCCAACTTCAAACTGTTCAGCCTATTAGAGAATCTCGGGCTTTCCCTTGACAAATTCCAAAAATTCCCAGATTTTCCAGGATTCCAGGTTTTTCCGGGACATTTTTCCCATTCAGAATGAATTGGCCCTTTTTCAAACCTCCACCATTTCCATATTTTTCAACCGATTCATACCATTCCACCTTCAACACATTCCACCATCCTGGAACTTCAACCTACTTTTTTTCCAAGTTCGAAAACATTCCAGGATTTTCCAGAATTCCTGGTTTTATAAAGCCCTATCAACACCCTTTTTTCTGGCGACTACTCCTTCCACATTTTTTAAAGTATTTCAACCGTTCCACCGTCAAAACATTCCTCTTAACTAGGACAAAAAACAACGTTTTTTTTTGAACTGGAACAATTCCCGGTTTTCCCAAAATTCCAGGAATTCCGTAATACTCTTGAACGCATCATAATGACTCTTGAACGCGTCATAATTCAATTATCCCCTCAACTCCCCCCAAAATGGATTAACTCGCTGGAATAAAAAAGACAATACAACATACATCCATAAACGTGGACGCATGTGAAAAAATGCAATATATTTATCTGTACAGTAATCTATTTATTTATATATATTTATATATATTTATTTATTTTATAAATATATTTATATATTATTTATATATATTTATTTATTTATATATGCACCTTATTGCTTTTTTATCCTGCACTACCATGAGCTTATGTAGCAAAATGTTGTTCTTATCAGTGCTGTAAAGTTCAAACTTGAATGACAATAAAAAGGAAGTCTAAGTCTAGTCTAGTCTAGTCTATACCATTTCTCAATTCAACATGTTACTACTTCAACATTTATTGACCGATTTAAACAATTCCAACACCAACCAATTCAGCTCATTCAAGACATTCATGCTTCTAATCGTTTTCAAAAAAATCCCGCTTTTCTCGAAATTCTCAAATTTTCAGGAAGTTCCTATTGAAATGAATGGGACATTTTTGTCACGGCCTGGGCGCATTGGCATGCGCATTCTTCATTGAGCCCCTCGGAGCGCACCTCGGGACACGCCCCCGGCTGCTCTTCTCCTGCTGCAGCCGGCAGCTGCAGTCAATCTGCAATCTGCACACCAGTCAGTGATGATCTTCCTGGGCTCCTTAAGCCAATGCAGACCTGCGTTCTGAGCCAGAACGTAACTATCAGTTCCTGTACCTTAGCTCTATGCAACATTGCTCTTTGCTCTCCATGTTTTCTGCCCCGTGTTTGATTAGTCCTTTGGCTTCCTTGTCGTCCTCCCAGCAGTCTGCCTTCGTTACGGCGTCAACGAGCTGTGCGTCTCCCCCCCGCGTTCCTTCTGCTTCCCTGACTGCCTCTTCAATCTCGACCCCCGCTTAGACACGGACCTCCTACGCCCCGCTTAGCCCCCGACTTACTGCCTGTCTTTCAGATCACAAGCCTGCCTTGCCCTGTTGGACTTGCCTCTCGCTCAACACTAAGGTAACACTCAGCAGTTAATTCATACACATAGTCACACACACATACACTCTCTTGGACTTTGGTCACACTCTATTCTCTAGTTGATTTATAGTTTATTTGATATTATTGGTTGTTATTATATATGTATATATAGTGTACATATATAATAAAACATAGAGCTTATACGCCCCCTTGTGGTCTGTGCCGTCTATACTCCTCCTGCAAACATAACCATTTTCCCAAGTTGCACAATTCCCACATTTTTCAAACTATTCAAACCATTCCAATATCAACACAATCCACTTATCCTGGACATTCAAACTAACACTTTCCCAAGTTGCAAACCAAATTACGGTTTTCCTAGAAATTTAAACTCTTCAAAATTCAAACCATTCCAATATTCAAACCATTATTACATTCATACTACATTCTGTCAGCATTTCAGTTCAACTTCAGCATTGGTGCATCCACACGCAATTCCTTCAGGAATTGCTTCCTCTAGTTCAGTGGTTCTTAACCTTGTTGGAGGTACCGAACCCCACCAGTTTCATATGCGCATTCACCGATCCCTTCTTTAGTGAAAAAAATAAATAAAAAATCTTAATTTGTAAATATTAATCATGAAATGATGTTATTATATTAAATAAATACTAATAAAGATATATTTTACAAACAGAAAGTTACAGGAATGTACACATGATCCCCTGTTTACATCTCATTGTGCAACATGTGAATGTTTTAGTGGGATCTAAATGTGATATCTGAAAGGAGTACAAATTATTTCCAAAGCAGGACCCCGCACCTAGTACACAGCTCATGAAAAACAATATTTTTTGTTATTGTCATTGTAAGTGGGCCTAAACACTTATATTAGAAAATAATCTCATGAAAATGACTGTTGTCGTTTGATTCTAATAACAAAACATTTAACTTGTTATTTAGTCAGGTTTGGGACCGGTGTGCCGCTGGTGTGGCCACAGTGCATGTGCACGTCTGACGTCGCTCACATGTGCTCCACTGAATGCTCAAGGAGTTTTTGCGTTTGCTCAAGCATATGGAAAATATTAGAGGGAATACATATTACGCCGATAGAGAGAAGTTTTTATTTGCACGATGAGTTGGGTGTGTCTTGACCTCCGCGGCGGAGGCTCCGTCGAACCCCTGAGGCCGACTCACCGAACCCCTAGAGTTCGATCGAACCCAGGTTAAGAACCAGTGCTCTAGTTCTATACTGCTTTCCAATCTTTATACCGACTACTGTAAAGTAAGTCATATTCAAGATAATTTTTTTTGGTATGGAAACTTTTTTCACCTAGAAAACACTTGGCTCGCCGAGTACCACCATAATAACCAATATTAAAATACAGTAGCATAGTAGGTATAAATATTCATTAAAAACACGGCAAGGGTTTTGTTCAACAAGTATATTTGATATTTTTGGCCACTGTAACATTACACCCAGTTTGAACAGTAACACAGTGTCTGAATATTCAATTAAGCGATTATTTGGCGTACCTCTAACTGGTCTATACCATCACAGTTTGAGAATTCCTGTTAAAGATCATTTGAGAAAATAAAAAATGGCTGCTCAAATGTCAAATGTAAGATGACAAATTAATGACACCATTTTCCAGACTTGTTCCTGTTGATTATATCCACTTTGATCAGATTCATGAAATAGATCCATATGTTTAATCATAGCCATTGTTTTATATCATTTGCAGATTCCCTTGCTATTGAAGGCCATTTCATCTTGTTTGAGCTTCAGGCTTAAAGCGCCTTCTCAAGCACATAGATATTTTATCTCCAAAAAAATGTCAGCGTGCCAAGTGTATGCCTTAGTGCCAGGAGTTGTAATCGAGTTGACAACATCTGCACTCCAGGGATTAAATGAAAGAACAGCAGAACGCTACCAGAGATTGAGCAAATCATATTCAATTGCCCTGCCTGAGGATAAAAGGGAGCCCACTTTGCAGTTTGATGTGCTTTTATGCGAGCCACACCTCCATAACTCTTGTTTATTTCATTAAAACACATTATTGATTCATCCCGTGTCACAAATGATAATAAAACGCAGGCCGTGTCAAGTGATGGTAATTAATGATTAGCCCTCATATTTATTACTTAGGCAGGAAATGACTGATGGCCGCTTGATGGCTGACAGCCATGACCTTGACTGGGGAAAACATCGCTAAGGGGGCACACCAAGGAGATAGGTTGCATGAGGCGGCCATTTCCTAATGACTGAATTATATCATATCACTTTCATAGATGATGGCTTCATGCCCCTATAACACACAGATAATTAATTTTAAACCACTTCTCCAAGTTCAAATTGCACCGGGCTCCTTTGCAAATATCTACGTCTTTTTTTGAGGATTAGATGTAAAAGGGGGGTTGTTTGAACCGTCTGCGATCTCACTTCCACTGATGAGGATCATTTTTAAATGTGAAAAATTGTTCTTGTAATTAACAACCTGTTAAGCAATTTGGATATTCCATATGTGCTTCTAATTGCTTCAAAACCCTCACACTAATGTGATTGTGCACCCAACAGTTTTTCTTTCTTTGGCTCAATAATGATAACAATAAAGTTATAATTGTTATTAGGGACCGCAATGTCCCATTGGGACAGAGGACCCTATTGTAATTGTAAGGTTTTATTAGGACCCGCACGGCCCATTGTAGAAGGACTCCCGAAAGAAGTCCTTCTGCATTGGGACAGAAGGACCTATTGTTTCTGTAGCGTTTTATTCTTTCGTTATTATTATTTTTCTGCCGCCTCTTTGAGCTGTAATTTGACCCCTTAACATGCTTCAAAACTCACCATATTTGACACACACATCAGGACTGGCGAAAATGAATCAAAAAACCTAGCCCCAAAACTCAAAATTGCGCTCTAGCGCCCCCTAGGAAAAAAAACACAGACAAAACTGCCTGTAACTCCCACTAGGAATGTCATAGTGACATGAAACAAAAATCTCTATGTAGGTCTCACTTAGACCTAGATTTAATACACTGACATCCTTCGGCAAAAATCAACAGGAAGTTTGCAATTCCCCCTTCAAAACAAACGTTTTGTAAAAACAGTCACTTTTGCCTCTTTGAGCTGTAATTTGACCCCCTTAACATGCTTCAAAACTCACCAAACTGGACAAAATTGCGATCTAATAAAAAACTCAACCCCAAAACTCTAAATTGCGCTCTAGCGCCCCCTCGGAAGAAAACCCAGACACAACTGCTCCTAGGAAGAAAACTCAGACAAAACTGCCTGTAACTTCCAGTAGGAATGTCATAGAGACATAAAACAAAAACATCTATGTAGGTCTCACTTAGACCTACATTTCATTCATTGACAGCAAACATTAACTTCAAAACAAAAGTTGTGTAAAAACAGTCACTTTTGCCTCTTTGAGCTGTAATTTGACCCCCTTAACATGCTTAAAATCTCACCAAACTGGACACACACATCAGGACTGGCGAAAATTGCGATCTAATCAAAAAACTTATCCCCAAAACTCAAAATTGCGCTCTAGCGCCCCCTAGGAAAAAACACAGACAAAACTGCCTGTAACTCCCACTAGGAATGTCATAGGGACATGAAACAAAAACCTTTATGTAGGTCTCACTTAGACCTAGATTTGATACACTAACATCCTTCAGAAAAAATCAACAGGAAGTTTGCAATTCCCCCTTCAAAACAAAAGTTTTGTAAAAACAGTCACTTTTGCCTCTTTGAGCTGTAATTTGACCCCCTTAACATGCTTCAAATCTCACAAAACTGGACACACACATCAGGACTGGAAAAAATTGCGATGTAATAAAAAACCCAACCCCAAAACTTAAAATTGCGCTCTAGCGCCCCCTAGGAAGAAAACCCAGACACAACTGCTCCTAGGAAGAAAACTCAGACAAAACTGCCTGTAACTTCCAGTAGGAATGTCATATAGACATGAAACAAAAACATCTATGTAGGTCTTACTTAGACCTACATTTCATTCATTGACAACTCCCAGCAAAAATCAACAGGAAGTTTGCAATTACCCCTTCAAAACAAAAGTTTTGCAAAAACAGTCTCTTTTGCCTCTTTGAGCTATAATTTGACCCCCTTAACATGCTTCAAAACTCACCAAACTGGACACACACATCAGGGCTGGCAAAAATTGCGATCTAATAAAAAACCTAACCCCAAAACTCAAAATTGCGCTCTAGCACCCCCTCGGAAGAAAGCCCAGACACAACTGCTCCTAGGAAGAAAACTCAGACAAAACTGCCTGTAACTTCCAGAAGGAATGTCATAGAGACATGAAACAAAAACATTTATGTAGGTCTCACTTAGACCTACATTTCATTCTTTGACAACCCCCATCAAAAATCAACAAGAAGTTTGCAATTACCGCTTCAAAACAAAAGTTTTGTAAAAACAGTCACTTTTGCCTCTTTGAGCTGTAATTTGACCCTTTTAACATGCTTCAAATCTCACCAAACTGGACACACACATCAGGACTGGCAAAAATTGCAATCTAATAAAAAATCCAACCCCAAAACTCAAAATTGCGCTCTAGTGCCCCCTAGGAAGAAAACCCAGACACAACTGCTCCTAGGAAGAAAACTCAGACAAAACTGCCTGTAACTTCCAGTAGGAATGTCATAGAGACATGCAACAAAAACATCTATGTAGGTCTCATTTAGACCTACATTTCATTTATTAACAACCTCCAGCAAAAATCAACAGGAAGTTTGCAATTACCCCTTCAAAACAAAGGTTTTGTAAAAACAGTCACTTTTGCCTCTTTGTGCTGTAATTTGACCCCCTTAACATGCTTCAAAACTCACCAAACTGGACACACACATCAGGACTGGCAAAAATTGCGATCTAATCAAAAAACCTAGCCCCAAAACTCAAAATTGCGCTCTAGCGCCTCCTAGGAAAAAAACACAGACAAAACTGCCTGTAACTCCCACTAGGAATGTCATAGGGACATGAAACAAAAACCTTTATGTAGGTCTCACTTAGACCTAGATTTGATACACTAACATCCTTCAGAAAAAATCAACAGGAAGTTTGCAATTCCCCCTTCAAAACAAAAGTTTTGTAAAAACAGTCACTTTTGCCTCTTTGAGCTGTAATTTGACCCTCTTAACATGCTTCAAATCTCACCAAACTGGACACACACATCAGGACTGGAAAAAATTGCGATGTAATAAAAAACCCAACTCCAAAACTCAAAATTGTGCTCTAGCGCCCCCTAGGAAGAAAACCCAGACACAACTGCTCCTAGGAAGAAAACTCAGACAAAACTGCCTGTAACTTCCAGTAGGAATGTCAACAAAAACAAAAACAAAAACATCTATGTGGGTCTCACTTTGACCTACATTTCATTCATTAACAACCTCCAGCAAAAATCAACAGGAAGTTTGCAATTACCCCTTCAAAACAAAAGTTTTGTAAAAACAGTCACTTTTGCCTCTTTGAGCTGTAATTTGACACCCTTAACATGCTTCAAATCTCACCAAACTGGACACACACATCAGGACTGGCAAAAATTGCGATGTAATAAAAAACCCAACCCCAAAACTCAAAATTGCGCTCTAGTGCCCCCTAGGAAGAAAACCCAGACACAACTGCTCCTAGGAAGAAAACTCAGACAAAACTGCCTGTAACTTCCAGTAGGAATGTCATAGAGACATGAAACAAAAACATCTATGTAGGTCTCACTTAGACCTAAATTTCATTCATTAACAACCTCCAGCAAAAATCAACAGGAAGTTTGCAATTCCCCCTTCAAAACAAAAGTTGGGTCAAAACAGTCTCCTTTTTTTTCAAACATTATCTCCTCTAAGCGCGTTTGTCGTGTCGGCTTCAAACTAGCACATGAGAGAGATTGAACCCTTCTGATAAAAAGTTGACGAAAGAGTTTTAATTACTGCTCCGGTTTGGATTTTATGTGCCGCCAAAGTCGGTCCCTTCCATCAAGCTCAATAAATAAATAAAATTATATATACACTGTATTGCCAAAAGTATTTGGCCACCCATCCAAATGATCAGAATCAGGTGTCCTAATCACTTGGACCGGCCACAGGTGTATAAAATCAAGCACTTAGGCAGGGAGACTGTTTCTACAAACATTTGTGAAATAATGGGCCGCTCTCAGTGATTTCCAGCGTGGAACTGTCAAAGGATGCCAGCTGTGCAACAGATCCAGTCGTGAAATTTCCTCGCTCCTAAATATTCCAAAGTCAACGGTCGGCTTTATTATAAGAAAATGGAAGAATTTGGGAACAACAGCAACTCAGCCACCGAGTGGTAGGCCACATAAACTGACAGAGGGTTCAGCGGATGCTGAAGCGCATAGTGCAAAGAGGTTGCCGACTTTCTGCACAGTCAGTTGCTACAGAGCTCCAAACTTCATGTGACCTTCCAATTAGCCCACGTACAGTACGCAGAGAGCTCCATGGAATGGGTTTCCATGGCCGAGCAGCTGCATCCAAGCCATACATCACCAAGTCCAATGCAAAGCGTCGGATACAGTGGTGTAAAGAACGTAGCCACTGGACTCTAGAGCAGTGGAGACGTGTTCTCTGGAGTGATGAATCACGCTTTTCCATCTGGCAATCTGATGGACAAGCCTGGGTTTGGAGGTTGCCAGGAGAACGCTACATTTCGGACTGCATTGTGCCGAGTGTGAAATTTGTCGGGGGAGGAATTATGGTGTGGGGTTGTAGTTCAGAAGTTGAGCTTGGCCCCTTAGTTCCAGTAAAAGGAACTTTGAATGCTCCAGGATACCAAAACATTTTGGACAATTCCATGCTCCCAATCTTGTGGGAACAGTTTGGAGCAGGCCCCTTCCTCTTCCAACATGACTGTGCACCAGTGCACAAAGCCAGGTCCATAAAGACATGGATGACAGAGTCTGGTGTGGATGAACTTGACTGGCCTGCACAGAGTCCTGACCTGAACCCGATAGCACACCTTTGGGATGAATTACAACGGAGACCGAGAGCCAGGCTTTCTCGACCAACATCAGTGTGTGACCTCACCAATGCGCTTTTGGAAGAATGGTGGACAATTCCTATAAACACACTCTGCAACCTTGTGGACAGCCTTCCTAGAAGAGTTGAAGCTGTAATAGCTGCAAAAGGTGGACCGACATCATAGTGAACCCTGTGGGTTAGGAATGGGATGGCACTTCAAGTTCATATGTGAGTCAAGGCAGGTGGCCAAATACCTTTGCCAATATATTGTATATACATACATGTGTACGTGTGGGTGAGGTATTTATTAGAGCTGTCAAATAATTAAAAATATTTACAATATTTAATCATGATTAATTGCATTGCCCATTGTTACCTCATATTTAATTGCATTTAATCAAAAATAGATTTTTTTTTTTTGTTTTAATAAGTCTACCTCACTAAATGTTCACCCAACATGGGACTGGGCAAATTGTTTGATTCATGCAAATGTTTGTTACGTAAACGTTGTGCTTTAACAGCTCAACACAAACAGGCACACACACTCACACACACACACAAACACCTATGCGTACGCACACAAGCAAGACATTTTCCACCTGACATCTAATCCAGTCCTTATACCTTTCTTTCTAATCCTGTAAACTAATCCTCCTTTCCTAATCCTTCTTTCTACCATAATGATACAAATATTTATATATGTATGTAAGTATGTATATTAGGGCTGTCAAGTGATTATTTGTTTTAGAAAATGCCCCAATATTTGGACACAAAATGCAATTTTGTTGTCAAAATGTCATCCAGGAACGTTTTTTAAATGTTTTACTGAACTGTAAGTCATTGATTTGCTCCAAACTTCAGCAAATCAAGTTATTTGGACAAGCGGTAGAACATGGATGGGATGGATAGATGTATTGGAAAAAAAATCACTACGGTGTTACCGAGTGTTACCATATCTGAATCTTCATTCATTAACCGTGTTACAAAAAAAAGATCAGTTAGAATAATACATAATGTTGGATATAGAGAACATTGAAACCCTTTATTTATTGATTCGAAAATACTAAAATTCCACGAAATAGTGAATTTTATGCACAGAGCTAACTGTAACCTGCTACCCAAGATCTTAACCTAGGAGAAAAATGTAACTTAAAACATTTGTATGTATGTACAACACATACAATCATTAGTGTATCAGTATGTGGAAGTAAATTATGGAATGGATTAAAGGCCTACTGAAATGCGATTTTCTTATTTAAACGGGGATAGCAGGTCCATTCTATGTGTCATACTTGATCATTTCGCGATATTGCCATATTTTTGCTGAAAGGATTTAGTAGAGAACATCGACGATAAAGTTCGCAATTTTTGGTCACTGATAAAAAAGCCTTGCCTGTACCGGAAATAGCAGACGGTATGCGCGTGACGTCACAGGTTGTGGAGCTCCTCACATCTGCACATTGTTTACAATCATGGCCACCAGCAGCGAGAGCGATTCGGACCGAGAAAGCGACAATTTCCCTATTAATTTGAGCGAGGATGAAAGATTCGTGGATGAGGAAAGTGAGAGTGAAGGACTAGAGGGCAGTGGGAGCGATTCAGATAGGGAAGATGCTGTGAGAGGCGGATGGGACCTGATATTCAGCTGAGAATGACTAAAACAGTAAATAAACACAAGACATATATATACTCTATTAGCCACAACACAACAAGGCTTATATTTAATATGCCACAAATTAATCCCGCATAACAACACCTCCCCCCTCCCGTCCATATAACCCGCTAATACAACTCAAACACCTGCACAACACACTCAATCCCACAGCCCAAAGTACCGTTCACCTCCCCAAAGTTCATACGGAACATATATTTCCCCAAAGTCCCCAAAGCTACGTACGTGACATGCACATAGCGACACGCACGTACGGGCAAGCGATCAAATGTTTGGAAGCCGCAGCTGCATGCGTACTCACGGTACCGCGTCTGCGCATCCAACTCAAAGTCCTCCTGGTAAGAGTCTCTATTGTCCCATTTCTCCACAGGCCAATGGTAAAGCTTGACTGTCATCTTTCGGGAATGTAAACAATGAAACACCGGCTGTGTTTGTGTTGCTGCAGCCGCCCTCAATACACCGCTTCCCACCTACAGCTTTCTTCTTTGTTGTCTCCATTGTCCATTGAACAAATTGCAAAAGATTCACCAACACAGATGTCCAGAATACTGTGGAATTTTGCGATGAAAATAGGCGACTTAATAGCTGGCCACCATGCTGTCCCAAAATGTCCTCTACAATCCGTGACGTCACGTGCCGGCGTCATCATACCGAGACGTTTTCAGCAGGATATTTCGCGCAAAATCTAAAATTGCACTTTAGTAAGCTAACCCGGCCGTATTGGCATGTGTTGCAATGTTAAGATTTCATCATTGATATATAAACTATCAGACTGTGTGGTCGGTAGTAGTGGGTTTCAGTAGGTCTTTAAGTAAATAAATCAAACAATGTACTAATATGATCAAGTTCAAGATACTGTTCAAAATCAAAGTGTTTACAAAGTGCAAAGTCATGATAAACATGTTGAACTCATTAATACTCTTATTCATCCTGCTATAAGAAATGCAACTTACTTCATTAGTAATTTATTTATTTTTCAGTTCGGTTCAGTTTCAGTTTATTTCGAACATGCATACGATACAATGTAATGCATCACATGTTTCCAGTTGTTTCATTACAGCACGTCCGAAAAGGAGTAGGAAGAAGCTGAGCTTACTTAATCCTACCCCTTTTCATATGATAGCAATTTTATCCCATTTTCTGGTTCTCTGTAACATAACAGTGAACAAATAAATAATACATAACTAATATACCATAGTAAGTAAACAATATTAAATACATAATAATCTTTGTCTCAATAAAAAGAAATACAAAAAAAAAAAAAATATATAAAAGGGTTCAAGATATTTATCATGATTCTTGTTCTGTGTACTTTATGAAGACTTGTAGTTTGAATAGACTCTTAAACTGAATCATATTGGTGCTTTGTTTGATTTCTTTGGTTAATCAATCCCATAATTGAATTCCACATACAGATATACTAAAGGTTTTAAGTGTTGTACGAGCGAAAATACACATGTTTGAAATTAGATTTTCCTCTAGGGTTATATTTCTCCAATTTTGTTGAGAAGAATTGTTGTACATTCATGGGTAGCAGCAGGTTATAGTTTGCTTTTTAGAATTGTATTGGCATACTTGCCAACCTTGAGACCTCCGATTTCGGGAGGTGGGGGGGTGGGGGGCGTGGTCGGGACGGGGGCGTGGTTGAGGGGGGGCGTGGTTAAGAGGGGAGGAGTATATTGACAGCTAGAATTCACCAAGTCAAGTATTTCATACATATATATATATATACATACGTACATATACATATACATATATATATGTATGTATATATATATATATATATATATATATATATATATATATATATATATATATATATATATATATATATATATATATATATATTTATATATATATATATATATATATATATCTACATCCTGAAAGTATGCAAACAAAACTGTGTTTAGATAATTGATACTTCAAACTTGCATAAATAAATCTTAAGGAATATAACATAACTTGGCTTCTGAGAGCTTCAAAATGTAATGAATAAATGCTAAAGTTGTCGATAAACAAGCAATTATTTTAATAATTAAATACGGTAATTTTAAATGAAATATTATGATCATTTAAAATTATCCATCCATTTTCTACCGCTTATTCCCTTTGGGGTCGCGGGGGCGCTGGAGCCTATCTCAGCTACATTCGGGCGGAAGGCGGGGTACACCCTGGACAAGTCGCCACCTCATCGCAGGGCCAACACACAATTAATGATTTCAAATATGTTTATTTTAATGTATAATTCTATGGCTGGATGTAATAAGGAGTCAGAAAAAAATAAATAAAAATACAATTAATTTTGATGTTTTTATCAAAATATAGTATATATATATTTTTTTTAATTAATAAATATTTTTATTTTTAGGTAAGATAAACATAATAATACAATGTATCTCTAGTCTGGATGATTTAGTTCTTGTCACCCCTGTTGTCATAAAGAAAAGGCTGTCCTCACTCAGGTCCGCATGGAACTGGAGGGGGCGTGGCCTCCAGCTCCAGCTGGAAATCGGGAGATTTTCGGGAGAATATTTGTCCCGGGAGTTTTTCGGGAGAGGCGCTGAATTTCGGGAGTCTCCCGGAAAATTCGGGAGGGTTGGCAAGTCTGTGTATTGGGTGCGTGTCTTTTGGGGGCTTGCCATGTCGACCGAGGCGCGATAACCAGAAAATGTAAGAGAAAGACAAACTCTCTACCGGCGCAGACATGTTTTGCTCTAATATGGGGACAGAAAAGCAAGCCCAAATAAACAACCACGTGTTCAAAAACAAGCCCATAAAAACGCAACCAAATAACGGTCTTGTGTAGAGAGCGATCTGCCAAGGCTCTCTTTTTGTATCGGCCTTTCCAAACTTTCCAGGTTCTAAACCAAAGGCCGTGAGCTGAGCCAGGACAGGTGGTGCACTTTCATACGCACTTCAAACAACAACTTAAGTCTTTCCAAAATAGCTTTATTTGCATGAAAAAGGTTTTCTTTCCACGGTTAACAAAAACAACTTTAACTACATATAAAGCTATAACCACAACTAAGCTCAAGTGTTGCATAAGCAGTGGTCACAATTTTTTTGTCACCGTCAGTCTCTCCACCCGACAGGTGTCCAATCAGTTTCACCTGTGCACCCCTATATGCTTTCCTCACGGTGCTGTAAATGACACAAACTGTAAATGACTTTCTAATCCAAAAAATTAATAATTTTACTTAATATATGCAGTACCATAGAAATATAAATACCGTATTTGTCGGACTATAAGTCACAGTTTTTTTCATAATTTGCCCGGGGGTGCGACTTATACTCAGGAGCGACTTATGTGTGAAATTAATAACACATTACCGTAAAATATCAAATAATATTATTTAGCTCATTCACGTAAGAGACTAGACGTATACGATTTCATCAGATTTAGCAATTAGGAGTGACAGATTGTTTGGTAAACGTATAGCATGTTCTATATCGGTGGTTCTCAACCTTTTTTCAGTGATGTACCCCCTGTTTTAATTCAAGTACCCCCTAATCAGAGCAAAGCATTTTTGGTTGAAAAAAAAGAGATAAAGAAGTAAAATACAGCACTATGTCTTTAGTTTCTGATTTATTAAATTGTATAACAGTGCAAAATATTGCTCATTTGTAGTGGTCTTTCTTGAAGTATTTGGAAAAAAATATATAAATTAACTAAAAACTTGTTGAAAAATAAACAAGTGATTCAATTATAAATAAAGATTTCTACACATAGAAGTAATCATCAACTTAAAGTGCCCTATTTGGGGATTGTAATAGAGATCCATCTGGATTCATGAACTTAATTCTAAACATTTCTTCACAAAAAAAGAAATCTTTAACATGTCCACAAAAAATCTAGCTGTCAACACTGAATGTTGCATTGTTGCATTTATTTTCACAGTTCCTTTTGACAGACATTTTAGTGAGGGTCAAACCATCATGGCATGGGGGAAACTCTGGGTTTATGGTAATGAATGGAATAGCCTACTTGATTTGATGTTCAGTTTATGAACTTACATTCATATTTTGTTGAAGTATTATTCAATAAATATATTTATAAAGGATTTTTTAATTGTTGCTATTTTTAGAATATTTAAAAAAAATCTCACGTACCCCTTGGCATACCTTCAAGTATCCCTAGGGGTACGCGTACCCCCATTTGAGAACCACTGTTCTATATGTTATAGTTATTTGAATGACTCAAGGTTCAAGGGTTTTATTCGTCACATGCAGAATACACCACAGTGAAATGCTTTTTGCCATGCTCTTCAGATATTGCGTACAGTGGGATCCAAACACTAGTTGCTGAATCTAATACACTAAATACAAAAAATACAACAATTTGAATAGCTCTGATGTACATTAATTACAAGACAATAAGTTGCACCATAAGTCCCAGTAGTTATGGTAGATGTATCAGTACAAGTAAAAGTACAGTAGTCACATACAGTACCAGTGCAATATCAAATAGTATAACAGTATATACAGTTATATATATATATATATATTGTCGGAGGCAGATATTTACATATATCCGAAATTAAGTGTTACTTCTTTTAATTCATAATCATATTACAAAACAGCTTGTGTTTTTCTTCCAATTGTGGTCTTTTGGTTGTCTGCAAAACTGTGTGCTTAACCTTGAGTGAGGAATGTAAGAAAGAGAGATAATGGGCATGTGTTTTGGCTAGAGAGACATGACTGCCTGGGTGGGAGGAAGAGAGACTTAAGAGGGGAGAGGGTTTTTCGGGGGGGGGGGGGACCAGCTTGGCGGCGCGATTGAATGTTCTATGCTGGACTGGTCTCAATGTATATGCAAAGCTTTGCAAATATATTACAAAATACCTATTCTGTCTCGGGTGGTTTTTCTACTCAGCTTTGTCGTAAAGAGCTTGGGAGCGACTTGTGACTTGAATTCCCTGGGAGGAACAACTGGTCCAAAACGCAACAATATATAAGAGATATACAGACTATTACCATAATATGTTACGTTAACATACCAGGCACATTCTCAGTTGGTTATTTATGCGTCATATAACGTACACTTATTCAGCCTGTTGTTCACTATTCTTTATTTTAATTTGCCTTTCAAATGTCTATTCTTGGTGTTGGGTTTTATCAATTTTCCCCAAAAATGTGACTTATACTCCAGTGTGACTTATATATGTATTTTCCCTTCTTTATTATGCATTTTTGGCCGATGCGACTTATACTCCGGAGCGACCTATACTCCGAAAAATACGGTAACACAAAATTGGCTACAAAACCACAATGACCAACACCAAAGTGCAGTAGCGCAGTAGGCCCAAACATCCGTCAAACAACAAATAATTAATTTAACTTAATAGAAGCAGGACTACCGAAATATGAACAACACAAAATGGCTACCACACTTTTCGTTCCTGTGACTTACCATCTGTCATGATCCGTCGTCCGGATCATGTTTTTGTTATTAGTTTAACTCCAATAATTACTGTTTTTTGTGTACTCTTGTTTGTTTTGGTTGCCATGGTGGCATATGATTTTCACCTGCCGCTGGTGTTCGGACGCTCATCTGGCTCTAATCAAGAGACTATTTAAACCGCCTTTGCCAGTCAGTCGGCCTGGCGTAATTGCTTGTTTCAGGTCTGATTCTATACTTATGCTAGTTATTGGTTTCATGCCACAGTTTCATGTTGTTCCATGCCATAGTTCATGTTAGTTGTTTCATGCCACCGTTTCATAGTTGTTCCATGCCATAGTTATGTTAGTTGTTTGTTTCTTGCTATGCTATAGTTTATGCTAGTTGTTTGCTTCACGCTATTGTCACGCAACCCTCTACGTAAGTCTTGTTTATTTCATGCCACAGTTAGAGAGTTCTGCCTGTTATTTTGTAGTTGGATTGATAAATATGTTCCTACCTGCAAGCCTTGTCCGTTTGCATCCCAGGAGAACAAACCTCGCAATAAGTTGCGAAAACCCCATTATGACACCATCAGCTGGAACACCACTGCTTTTCTACCTATACTGTATCGACTGAGGATCACACGGGAGACACGTTAATCACATAGTACAAACAAAAGTAATGTTAAAGGAAACTTGTTATCTATCGTTATCGAAATTAACTTCAACGGATTAACTTAGACTTTATATTTTTCTACAAGAAGAACAAAGGAATGATTACATAGATTAAAAATAAAACACAGGGTTGGTAATATGATGCCATGGTATGGCTTACAGGGCTTTATTTATGGGTATTTGCTACCATGTAGTAACTAGCATTATATTTTAATAATATTTCAGCTTAGATAGTCAAATAAGCAGATTTTTTTGAAATCATGACTGATTTCCGGCAAAACGGTAACGTGGCAGACTCCCACAATGCGGATCAACTGGTGAATAGAGCGGGGGAGGATCCCGGCTGCTGTGCAGGGACGGATTATTTTGTCATAGCATGGATTGCCTGCCTACACCTAAATGATGCAGCGCTCAGACAAAAGTATGGGGATATTATTTTCAGGTTACCACTGCACCTCTTTCTGGTATGGGAGACGAGAGTGTCGGCTCAAATTATGCGTCACAAAGAACCTTTGAAACAGCATCCTTTGTTGAGATTCGGGTACAGGAGATTTCCCATGTAGTGTCCTCTTTTACACAAATACCTTCACTAGGAAAAAGAAATAATGCGCGGTGGTTCAAAACAATCTAATAACCATCACCATCAGTTTCTTAATAATCTGCTCTTGACTCACTTCCAGTTCAATCTGTTGTTGTTTTTTTATCTCTTAGCCGAGGTCAAAGGTCAAGTCAGTCAAAGTTAAAAGTGTTAACTACATTTTAGATTTCCATTTAACATGTTTTCCTTTGAAATTGTATATTTAATCTTAAACATTGTATTACCAAGATAAATACAATATTATAATATAGATCTAATTCCCTTGATCTTTGACAACTTTGTGGATGCATGGCATACGATATTCATACTTGCCAACCCTCCCGAATTTTCCGGGAGACTCCCGAATTTCAGCGCCTCTCCCGAAAACCTCCCGGGACAAATATTCTCCCGAAAATCTTCTAATTTCCAGCCGGAGCTGGAGGCTACGCCCCCTCCAGCTCCATGCGGACCTGAGTGACGAGTCGACAGCCTGTTTTCACGTCCGCTTTCCCACGATATAAACAGCGTGCTAGCCCAATCACGTTATAACATCTACGGCTTTTAGAGAGTGGAGTGCACAACTGCGCACACAACAAGGAGACAAAGCAGAAGAACGAGGAAGATACAGCCATGACGACGCCGACGACGAGTAAGATGAAGAAATACGCTTGTAAGTTCCAAAACGAATGGAATCAAGAATTTCAGTTTATCCAGGGCAGTTCGAAGGGGACGGGGTATGCTGCCTGTAAATTTTGTAGAACAGACTTCTCCATTGAACACGGTGGCCGAACGGATATACTCACTCATGAACGGTCAGTGAAGCGCAAGGTGGCGGCAGTGCAGCACCAGTCCCAGCCCAGTATCATGGGCCACCTCGCTAAATGGAGACCCGAGGGTGTAACTTATGCCGAGACAAAGATGGCTATGCTGATAGCTGGAAGCAACATCCCATTCTCATTTGCGGATGTCTTCAACAAATCCGTGAAGGATATGTTCCCGGATTCAGAGATCGCTCGCCAGCAGAGGTGGGTAGTAACGCGCTACATTTACTCCGTTACATCTACTTGAGTAACTTTTGGGATAAATTGTACTTCTAAGAGTAGCTTTAATGCAACATACTTTTACTTTTACTTGAGTATATTTATAGAGAAGAAACGCTACTTTTACTCCGCTACTTTTATCTACATTCAGCTCGCTACTCGCTACTATTTTTTATCGATCTGTTAATGCACGCTTTGTTTGTTTTGGTCTGTCAGACAGACCTTCATAGTGCCTGCGTTTCAACAAATACAGTCACTGGTGACGTTCACTCCGTTCCACCAATCAGATGCAGTCACTGGTGACGTTGGACCAATCAAACAGAGCCAGGCGGTCACATGACCTGACTTAAACAAGTTGAAAAAATTATTGGGGTGTTACCATTTAGTGGTCAATTGTACGGAATATGTACTGTACTGTGCAATCTACTAATAAAAGTTTCAATCAATCAATCAAAAGTGTGAAGGAAAAAAGACCCTTTTATTTCAACCGTACATCCCGTCAAAAGCCTAAAGACTGACTGCACAGTTCATGTCTTCACAATAAAAGCGCCGCTCCATCGCGCCTGCGCTTTCAAAACAAGAGTCTCCGAAAGCCAGCGCAAACAAGCTAGCAAGCTACGGAGTTTGCCGCCAATGTATTTCTTGTAATGTGTATAAAAACGAATATGGAAGCTGGACAAATAAGATGCCAAAAATCAACCACTTTCATGTGGTATTAGACAGAAAGGAGGAACTTTTTTCTCCTCCATTTGAAAACGTGGACGCTATCAGCACTACTGTCTGATTCCAATCAATGCAAGTCATCAGAATCAGGTAATACACCAACTTATATTCTTGTCTTCATGAAAGAAAGGAATCTATATGTGTTAAACATGCATGTATATTCATTAAAACACCTTTAACATGTAAACAAAAACGGCAAAATAAATAAATATAAATTATATACTATATATATACATACATATATATATATATATATATATATATATATATATGATATGTGTGTGTATGTTACTCATCAGTTACTCAGTACTTGAGTAGTTTTTTCACAACATACTTTTTACTTTTACTCAAGTAAATATTTGGGTGACTACTCCTTACTTTTACTTGAGTATTAAATCTCTAAAGTAACAGTACTCTTACTTGAGTACAATTTCTGGCTACTCTACCCACCTCTGCTCGCCAGTACGTAAATGGCAGAACAAAGGCTACTCAAATAGAGAAAGGTAAGTGTTGTTGTTTTTTTTTAGTAACCAGCAAGCTGTGCTTCTGGCTGCAAAGCATTGTAATTTCAAGTACAACAATGAGTAGATGAGTGTTATGTGTGTGTATATGTGTAAATAAATGAACACTGAAATTCAAGTATTTATTTTATATATACATATATATATATATAATAAAATAAATATATTTATGATTATTTTTTCTATAGTTAAAAGACTTGCAGGTGGTCTACATAACAGGCGGTGGAACAGGTGGAGGATGATTGCTAACCCTATGGAGCGTCACAACGGCTGGGATGGCGGATGAAGGCTGCAGCAGAAAAGGGTCCCCAGTCGTCTTGGACTCCATGCCACTGGACCCTGACCTGGATCTGTCAAGGATCGTGTGGTGACTGTCTGTGCACCAGTTAAACAAAGTCACGCACAGGCATCCTCCATAAAGGGATACCCCCCTACCAGGAGGATCGTCATACTCGCTTCGAGTGACCGCCAATGATGATGACATGACAAAGTGGTCCCCAACCACCGGGCCGCGGCCCAGTACCGGTTTGTGGATCAATTGGTACCGGGCAGCACAAAAAAAAAAAAAAAAAAAAAAAAAAAAAAAAAAAAATTTTATTTTTGTTTTTTATTAAATCAACATAAAAAAACAAAAGATACACTTACAATTAGTGCACCAACCCAAAAAACCTCCCTCCCCCATTTACACTCATTCACACTCGTTCGCACAAAAGGGTTGTTTCTTTCTGTTATTAATATTTCTAGTTCCTACATTATATATCAATATAGATCAATACAGTCTGCAGGGATACAGTTCGTAAGCACACATGATTGTATTTTTTTATGACAAAAAAACTAAACAAAAAAAATAAAAAATCACGAAAATCACATTAATTTTAAGGTACATCTACTATAAAACTATAAATATTATATACTTTTTTTTAAATCAGAATAATCACACTTTTTAATTTTGATTAATTAGGATTAATCACAATACATTTCTTGCTTCGATTATTTAAACTAGCTTAAAAAAACAAACAATATGTTGATACAAATGCAATTTTACTGTCAGAATGTCAAAGGAACATTTTTTTAAATGTTTTACTTGGAGATGGGAAATGAATAAAAATAGTCATTGAAGACAACCGGCTCCCAGTGCTTCAATTCCCTTTGCAAATGTGGCAAACGATTCCTTAATCGATTCCTGTGGGTGCAAATGACTTCTTACATTTTTAGCCTTGTTCAAACTTGGGGACTTGAAGAAGTTTTATTGTTATATACTTCAGATGGGGTGGTGTGGCGCGGTTGGGAGACTGGCTGTGCCAGCAACCTGAGGGTTCCTGGTTCAATCCCCACCTTCTACCAACCTCGTCACGTCCGTTGTGTCCTTGAGCAAGACACTTCACCCTTGCTCCTGATGGGTCGTGGTTAGGGCCTTGCATGGCAGCTCCCGCCATCAGTGTGTGAATGGGTGAATGTGGAAATAGTGTCAAAGCGCTTTGAGTACCTTGAAGGTAGAAAAGCGCTATACAATTATAACCCATTTACCATTTAGATGAGCAATGCTTGAAGAAGCTGGGATAAAATGTTAATGTCAAGTTTTTGGCCAGTGCTTTCCAAAAAGGCTAATCAGTAATTCCTTCCAGTTACATCTTATTAACATGGAGTCTTCCTTTTGCTCACGTATATAATTTGAGGCATATACTTTCAAGTGGTTTCCATGAAAATATCACAAACTGTACGTTTCCAATAGATGGTTAAGAGGTGCTTTAGACACTCTACAGCAGTCAAGTACAAACCCTGTTTCCATATGAGTTGGGAAATTGTGTTAGATGTAAATATAAACGGAATACAATGATTTGCAAATCCTTTTCAACCCATATTCAATTGAATGCACTACAAAGACAATATATTTGATGTTCAAACTCATAAACTTTTTTCTTTTTTTTTTGCAAATAATAATTAACTTAGACTTTCATGGCTGCAACATGTGCCAAAGTAGTTGGGAAAAGGGCATGTTCATCACTGTGTTACATGGCCTTTTCTTTTAACAACACTCAGTAAACGTTTGGGAACTGAGGAAACACCTTTTTTAAGCTTCTCAGGTGGAATTCTTTCCCATTCTTGCTTGATGTACAGCTTAAGTTGTTCAACAGTCCGGGGGTCTCCGTTGTGGTATTTTAGGCTTCATAATGCGCCACACATTTTCAATGGGAGACAGGTCTGGACTACAGGCAGGCCTGTCTAGTACCCACACTCTTTTACTATGAAGCCACGTTGATGTAACACGTGGCTTGGCGTTGTCTTGCTGAAATAAGCAGGGGCGTCCATGGTAACGTTGCTTGGATGGCAACATATGTTGCTCCAAAACCTGTATGTACCTTTCAGCATTAATGGCGCCTTCACAGATGTGTAAGTTACCCATGTCTTGGGCACTAATACACCCCCATACCATCACAGATGCTGGCTTTTCAACTTTGCGCCTATAACAATCCGGATGGTTCTTTTCCTTTTTGGTCCGGAGGACACGACGTCCACAGTTTCCAAAAACAATTTGAAATGTGGACTTGTCAGACCACAGAACACTTTTCCACCTTGTATCAGTCCATCTTAGATGAGCTCAGGCCCAGCGAAGCCGACGGCGTTTCTGGGTGTTGTTGATAAACGGTTTTCGCCTTGCATAGGAGAGTTTTAACTTGCACTTACAGATGTAGCGACCAACTGTAGTTACTGACAGTGGGTTTCTGAAGTGTTCCTGAGCCCATGTGGTGATATCCTTTACACACTGATGTCGCTTGTTGATGCAGTACAGCCTGAGGGATCGAAGGTCACAGGCTAAGCTGCTTACGTGCAGTGATTTCTCCAGATTCTCTGAACCCTTTGATGATATTTCGGACCGTAGATGGTGAAATGCCTAAATTCCTTGCAATAGCTGGTTGAGAAAGGTTTTTCTTAAACTGTTCAACAATTTGCTCACGCATTTGTTGACAAAGTGGTGACCCTCGCCCCATCCTTGTTTGTGAATGACTGAGCATTTCATGGAATCTACTTTTATACCCAATCATGGCACCCACCTGTTCCCAATTAGCCTGTTCACCTGTGGGATGTTCCAAATAAGTGTTTGATGAGCATTCCTCAACTTTATCAGTATTTATTGCCACCTTTCCCAACTTCTTTGTCACGTGTTGCTGGCATCAAATTCTAAAGTTAATGATTATTTGCAAAATAAAACATTTTTATCAGTTTGAACATCAAAATATGTTGTCTTTGTAGCATATTCAACTGAATATGGGTTGACAATGATTTGCAAATCATTGTATTCCGTTTATATTTACATCTAACACAATTTCCCAACTCATATGGAAACAGGGTTTGTAGAAGCTTGTTCAGCTTTTTCAGAAAGAGGCTTTTATAAAAAATAAAAAAAATCACAATCGTTTTGGTGAAAATACAGCTTTCCTTTGCTGTAGACTGTTGGAATTACAGTATTTGCGGTTTAACCAAATAATTTATTACAGAGTTGAGTGGTCCATTCATATTACATGATTGGCAGATGTAAATACTTAAGAGATCCGTCATTTTGTTGCAATTCGCCTCAAGGCAATGTACTTAAATCTGTCCAGTGTAACAGTGCAAGAGCTTCTTGTATTTCCTTGGGAGTCCTTTGTCCAGTTTGATTTAGTCTTACCAGGCTCCAAGGGCCTCACATGCCAAAGCATTTTCTTAAAGATATAACATGTGCACCCATCGTTTTTCTCATGCCCATTTATGGAAATACTCAAACTCGCACCTCAGCTGCATCCCCACGCACGTCCTCACTTCCTTGTGCAGATGTGGACGTGTGGTGATAATCTCTCATCGTCCCTCATTTACCAAAAAAAAACATCACTATAAATCACTCTGCAACAGTTGCCAAATGATCCTAACAACAAAAGCGATGGTAAACTACGTGTATTGTGTTTATAATCGTCAAACACATTGACTGTAGGCTCGAGAGCAGAGATGTCAAAGTCAAGGCCCGCGGGCCAGATCAAGCCCGCAAATTAATTATCTATGGCCACCGGTATGATATTTGATTAATATTCGAAAACCGGCCCGCAAGCCACAGCCGCCTGCTGCTGTTTTGCACGCACCAATACTCCATCAGTGTTGGCGCTAGGAATTTCCAAAATGAGGTCCCAGGGACCCCATCAAGTCATAAAAATGGGGTCCCACAGTTAATTTTTGGGGTCCCACTTTTTTGTAACCATCTGAAAACAAATGATGAATGTATGCATTAACCTGTTATATCTCACATTCTATATTGCTTTGGAAAAAGGTTGTCATAAACGTTACTTACCACACCCCAACCACGGGGGCATGGGTGGGGGCGTGGTTAAGAGGGGGGGAGTATATTTACAGCTAGAATTCACCAAGTCAAGTATTTCATATATACACACATATATATATATATATATATATATATATATATATATATATATATATATATATATATATATATATATATATATATATATATATATATATGTATGTGTGGGAAAAAAATCACAAGACTATTTCATCTCTACAGGCCTGTTTCATGAGGGGGGGTACCCTCAATCTCCTGACGATTGAGGGTACCCCCCCTCATGAAACAGGCCTGTAGAGATGAAATAGTCTTGTGATTTTTTTCCCACACATACATATATTGCGCTCTACTACGGTATCGAGGACTATTTTTTGGATAACCTTATTAAGACATATATATATATATATATATATATATATATATATATATATATATATATATATATATATATATATATATATATATATATATATATATATATATATATACTCAAGTATTTCATATATATATAGCCACTGCAAGGCTCCTACTAATTTTTTTCAGCTCATTTAAGAAACAATAAGCAGATGTACATTTAGTGGGTGTGCAAAAATAAATTGAAATAACCCACAAAAGAAACCGCACACACTGCCTCCTTCTTGTCTCACATCGGCTTTGGTAAAATACAACAAATGTAATTGTTCAGTTCAGTTCAGTTTCAGTTTATTTCGAAGATGCATACGATACAATGTAATTCATCACACAATTCCAGTTGTTTCATTAGAGCATGTCTGAAAAGGAGTAGGAAGAAGCAGAACTTATTTAATCCTACTCCTTTTCATACCATAGCAATTGTATCCAATGTCCTTGTTCTCTGTAACAGAAGAGTGAACAAATAAATAATTAATAAATAATATACCATAGTAAGCAAACAAATATTAAATACATAAATAATTTTTATCACAATAAAAAAAAAAGGGGGAAAAAAAAGGGTTCAAGATGTTAATCATAATTCTTGTTCTGTGTACTTTGTGAAGACTTGTAGTTTGAACCGTCTCTTAAACTGAATCATATTGGTGCTTTGTTTGATATCTTTGGTTAATCCGTTCCATAATTTAATTCCACATACTGATATACTAAAGGTTTATAGTGTTGTACGAGCATACACATGTTTTAGATTAGATTTGTATCTATTATATTTCTCCTCTTTTGTTGAGAAGAATTGTTGTACATTCTTGGGTAGCAGGTTATAGTTTGCTTTATACATAATTTTAGCTGTTTGCAAATGCACCAAATCGTACAATTTCAATAATTGTGATTTAATAAATAAAGGGTTTGTATCATTGGCGTTGCTAGGCATATTTTAGGGGGGCTAAAGCCCCCCTAAAATATTCTTAAGCCCCCCTAAATAATTTGGTGTTTTTTTTTTTTTTACAAATACATGCCGACATTGTCATTATAAAGTGGCCCGAATATGAGTTTAAATAAATAATCATATAACCTGTTATTATTCACTCAGTTTCCCCTCACTTCGTAGCGTAAGGTAGAGAGCCCCTTTAGTGTGTCGGTATCCAATCCATTCCACTTGTTCATATAGAAAATGCCCACATCACTCAAATCCCTGTCCGCATTTTGTCTGCAACCTTGCTTGCGGTCCTGCAGATGTACAAAGCACATTATCTTCCTTTACAATGAGTGAAGCTGCACGAAACCTTGTGTGTGCAATTGTAAATAATTTAGTTTTTAAATTTTGTGTTTCTTGTGTTAAAATAATGAAAAAAACATCATTAAATATATTTGTTTTATTGTATTGTTACATTAATAGCTGTTGTATTATTATAGGATGGCTTGTTAAACATTTCATAGGATTTTCAGAGGGAGGAAAAACCAAGACATTTAATATAAAATGTAAAATGAATAATTACATAAAAAGAAAAAGAAAAAAATGGTTAAAAGCCATCGTCCCAGGGAGCATTTCATTTCGTCCTGTGCATTTTTTTAAAATAATAATAATAACAATGAATAATTTCTAAGTCTTTGTTTGCCGTTTGTGAAGTTTTGTGCTTGGGCGTAACGTTCGCTCGCATCCTGTGCATCTCCTGGGGGCTAAGCCCCCCTTGTCCTTAAAAGCTAGTGACACCCCTGGTTTGTATGTTCTCTATATCCAACATTATGTATTATTCTAATTGATCTTTTTTGTAACACAGTTAGTGAATGAAGCGCACATTTGTAGTTGTTTCCACATATTTCTGCACAACAACTCAGATATGGTAACACTAGCAAGCAGTAAAGAATATGACGTGATTTTTGGTCCAGAACATGTTTTGCTTTATTCATTATTGATGTATTTATTGCTACTTTATGTTGTATATTTTTTACTTGAGATTTCCAATTAATTTTATCATCTATTATTACACCCAAAAATGTGTTTTCTTTTACCCTTTCAATATTTACTCCGTCTATCTGTATTTGTGTTTGACTTTCTCTTCTACTGTTACCAAATAGCATTATTTTAATCTTACTGAGATTCAAAGATAGTCAAAATTTAGACAACAGCTAGTACATCCTAAAGTGAAAAATGAGTCTGCTGTTTTAGAGAGGAGAAGGCAGAGCAATAGTGTTGTCCCATGATGATACATCTGATGAAACACCCGTGCATGAATAGACATCAGAAAATATGCACACCCACACAGTCGCACAAACACGCACACTGTAGCAGTCAGCATGCACAGAAGCACCGCCGAATCACAGTTCCAAAACTACGCGAGAAAAATCCAAAGTTTCAAGTTCATCCCAGTATTTTGTCCTTTCCGTGATATGACCCTCTCTGAGTTCACCCCATCTGTCAGAATACCTCCCCCCCGCCCCTGCCCCTGCTGCCACCACCCCCACATAGGAAGGTTGACAGCCTCCGCCTTCAGTAAAATTACAGCCGCTACACTGTTCTGTCATTCGTAGCTTGCATTCAGACAAAAAAAAAAATAAAGGCCTTTTGCTAACATTGTTTGAATGGATCCTGCTCAAACCAGACTCCCAGAACCAACACAACTGTTAGCACAAAACTCCAAAGAGTCAGCCTCTTTTATGGCACAGTGCTAAGCAGCTCCAAACAGTCGACATTTTCTGCAGTGCCCCGCGGCTTTGTGATTCAGTGATGCAAAAGTGTATAAAGACTGTGCCGTGTCTCATCCTGTATCAAAGTTGGATGGCAACATATCAACACATGCTCTTATTTAAATGTACTCTGGAGCTACAAAACATTCCAAGCTTGGACATTCGGATTCACTTTTGAAACTGAAGTAAACACATCCATACAACTGATGGCAATACAAACACTTTCATCAAATATGCATATCAGTAATAAACTGCAGGGAACATGTAATCATCACAGTGTAACTCAGACTCAATTACACCTCCAGTGTACAGGCCTGTCCAGTTAGGGAGCAGTGAGAATTTGAAATCAATGTCTCTTGTTGTTGTGTAAATGGGTCAGACAAAGGGTGGAAAGGAGAGGCAATTAGAAAACAACCTCTATCAAGCAAGGCTTTTCAAGTGGCCAAAAGGTTTGTTATGCCTGCCAGTACAGTGGCAAGAACGTGGAGGAGATACTGGAGACAGGCCAGTATCATACGTGTCAACCTGCCCAGTTTGCAGGGAAATACATTGTTTGTCCTTCTTTACCGCCATCTTCCCAGTACTGGGTTTTTTTTTTTCCGGATTTTGCTCTCCACGGAAAAAATATATATATATCACCAGTACTTCTGCTCCTGCAGGGATCAGGTCTGCTTAACTTAAGCCTCTGCAAAACCTGGGGCCAGGCTCGTGAAAGAAGCGCTGCAATATGCATGTTACGTGATTTAATCAAATCCACAACCCCGGACGGAGAAGATGACGGAAAATGCATCTCTGCCAACAAATCCAAATTTTGTGTGAGTATATTGAGAAATAGGAGACATATTCATCCAAAGAAGCCTTATATTAAACCTAAAAACTGGCTATGTCTGAGTGGATCATGCATTGGTCAGTGACACTTGGCGTTATTCAATGGATATGGGTTTGAATTCCATTCAGGACATGTTATTGTCTTGATTTAATGGCGATTTGTTATGGAAATCCCTTATTTTTACCTACTTTCTCACATTTTGAAATGCAAATGCTGACAGGTATGCCCAGTGCAGCAGGAGATGTACAGGAGGGTCTTTAGAAGACAATTACCTAACCAGAGGAAAACTACCGTAATTTTCGGACTATATGCCACAACTTTTTTACCATGCTTTGAATCCCATGCTTTATTTTTTGTTGTAGTTTGTTATGCCTGCTAGTACAGTGGCAAGAACGTGGAGGAGATACTGGAGACAGGCCAGTATCATACCTGTCAACCTGCCCAGTTTGCAGGGAAATACATTGTTTGTCCTTCTTTACCACCATCTTCCGAGTACTGGGGTTTTTTTCTTCTGGATTTTGCTCTCCACGGAAAAAAATATATATATCACCAGCACTTCTGCTACTGCAGGGATCAGGTCCGCTTGACTCAAGCCTCTGCAAAACGTGGGGGTGGGCTCGTGAAAGAAGCGCTGCAATATGCATGCTACGTGATTTAATCAAATCCTCAACCCCAGACGGAGAAGATGACGGAAAAGACATCTCTGCCAACAAATCCAAACTTTGTGTGAGTATATTGAGAAATAGGAGACTTATTCATCCAAAAAAGCCTTATATTAAACCTAAAAACTGGCTATGTCTGAGTGGATCGTGCATTGGTCAGTGACACCTGATGTTATTCAATGGATATGTGTTTGAATTCCATTCAGGACATGTTATTTTATTGATTTAATGGCAATTTGTGATGAAAATCCCTTATTTTTATCTACTTTCTCATATTTTGAAATGCAAATGCTGACAGGTATGCCCAGTGCAACAGGAGATGTAGAGGAGGAGGGTCTTTAGAAGACAACTACCTAACCAGAGGAAAACTACCGTAATTTTCGGACTATAAGCCACAACTTTTTTCCCATGCTTTGAATCCCATGCTTTATTTTTTGTTGTAGTTTGTTATGCCTGCTAGTACAGTGGCAAGAATGTGGAGGAGAAACTGGAGACAGGCCAATACCATACCTGTCAACCTGCCCAATTTGCAGGAAATACATTGTTTGTCTTTCTTTACCGCCATCTTCCCAGTACATATCACTAGTACTTCTGCTACTGCAGGGATCAGGTCCGCTTGACTCAAGCCTCTGCAAAACCTGGGGGCGGGCTGGAGAAAGCAGCGCTGCAATATGCATGTTACGTGATTCAATCAAATCAACAACCCCAGACGGAGAAGATGACGGAAAAGACATCTCCGCCAACAAATCCAAACTTTGTGTGAGTATCTTGAGAATAGGAGACATATTCATGCAAAGAAGCCTTATATTAAACCTAAAAACTGCTATCGGTCTATGTCAGAGTGGATCGTGCATTGGTCAGTGACACTTGGCGTTATTTAATGGATATGGGTTTGAGTTCCATTCAGGACATGCTATTTTATTGCTTTAATGGTGATTTGTGATTAAAATCTCTTATTTTCACCTACTTTTTCATATTTTTAAATGCAAAAGCTGACATGTACATATACCCAATGCAACAGGAGATGTGCAGTAGGGTCTTTAGAAGACAACTACCTAACCAGAGGAAAACTACCGTAATTTTCAGACTATAAGCCACAACTTTTTTACCATGCTTTGAATCCTACGCTTTATTTTTTTGTTGTAGTCATATAAAGCTTCACTTGCCACCAATAAATTTAGCCTCGTCACATCAGGCCAAGTAAGTTGTCGAACGGTTATTTAAATTGTTTACATTAAATGAAACGTGCTTAAACAATCATTCAGCCAGCCATTTAGCCAGTTATGCACTCACCCTGATCCTGGCAATGACAAAGCACAATGCACAAGACGCAGCCCCAAAGCCGAAGGTGATCGACAAAGCCAAATAGAGACATCTCGCGGAACGAAAATCCAAAAAGTCTGGGCCGCTACACACCTAAGTAAATAAGGCACAAGCCAAGAGATGATGAGCCTCGAGACAAACGTTAAAAAGCAAATCAAAGTCTGAGAAAACACCCAACAAAGCAACCCCCAATCTTCTCAACGCAGACACCAGAGAAAACGACCCTAGCGCAAGGGAGGAGGAGGATGAAGACAGGGCTCAAGAGCCTGTGTTAATATTTAATGGTTCAATGTGTATACCTGCGCCTCATAGCCATGTACAAAAACAACTTTTGTCTAACAATTAAGTGGGTGCAATTTATATTCAGGTGTGTCTCTACAGTCTGTAAATTACGCTACATCCCATTTCTGCATGCCCAAACTATTAAAAACAGATGATGAGGGTGGCATGAAGGTTTGACATTGACAAGTACCGTATTTTCCAGACTATAAGCCGGACTAAAATCTTTTTTTTTTTCTCAAAACTCGACAGTGCGCCTTATAACCCAGTGCGCCTAATGTAAGGAATACGTTTGGTTGAGCTTACTCACCTCGAAGCTATTTTATTTGGTACATGGTGTAATGATAAGTGTAACCAGTAGATGGCAGTCAAACATAAGAGATACGTCTAGACAGCACTATGATTGCAATATGTCTCAAGTAAACAACACCAACATTTTAAATGTTCCATTGAAAATATAGAACATTACACACGGCGCTCAAAAATATATCAACATGATTTACTACGACTTCGGTAAGCTATGAAGCCGCACCGTTTGAAGGATTGTCGGCGCATTAAACATACAAGTATTATTATGGTGTGTGTATAAGGTAAGACATATTATCTGGCGTTTTGTTTCACAATAATATGCAAAATAAACTTTTCTTACCTTCTGGTATCTGCTGATCTGCATTTGGGGTCTGTATATCGTATTTTCCGCACCATAAGGCGCCCTGGGTTATAAGCCGCGCCTTCAATGAAGGGCATATTTCAAAACTTTGTCCACCTATAAGCCGCCCCGTGTTGTAAGCCGCATCTAACTGCGCTAAAGGAATGTCAAAAAGACAGTCAAATAGGTCAGTCAAACTTTAATAATATATTAAAACCAGCGTGATGTGGGTGCGCATGGAATCGTATATCAACATGGACGGGGCTGCGTGAGAAAAGCCACCCGGCCTCTTCGCGTAAACTTAAACTTACCTTAACCACTCGCTCATCTTTTCTTCATCCATCCCTTCGAGTTAGTTTTTATGATGACGCCGGCTGGAAAGGTCTCTTTTGGCAAGGTCTTCCTTTTGAATATCACCATGGGTGGAAGTTTCTGGCCATTAGCATGGCAAGCTAGAACCACAGTGAAGGATGACTTCTCATTCCCTGTGGTGCGAATATTCACCGTACGTGCTCCCGTTGTATCCACAGTGCGGTTCACAGGAATATCAGTTGCTGTGAAATAGTAATCCGTGTGCGGATGGAGAGATTGCGTCTTTTCATGAACCGGATCCCTGTCGCTTAGTAGGAGCCATTTTGTGGTCTTTACAGATGTAAACACACAAAGGAAATGAAACGTACGGTAATATCCGCGCGCTTTTTCTTCTTCTACGCGGGCGGGTGGTTGCTTACAGTAGAAGAAGAAGCGCTTCCTGTTCTATGGGGGCGGTTGCTTACCTTGGCGGTTGCTTGCGTAGAAGAAGAAGCGCTTCCTGTTCTACCGGGAAAAAAGATGGCGGCTGTTTACCGTAGTTGCGAGATCGAAACTTTATGAAAATGAATCGTAATATTAATCCATATATAAAGCGCACCGGGTTATAAGGCGCACTGTCAGCTTTTGAGAAAATTTGTGATTTTTAGGTGCGCCTTACAGTGCGGAAAATCCTGAAAAATTGTGCGCATCCGTGCGTCGATAACTCTATCTTCTTGTTATGTGACATTCATCCTCGGCTGTTGCCATTTCTAATATGAAGTAGTGTAAAGTTCTTACTTATATCTGTCAGTAAACTTGCCATGAAAGCGCTAAAATATACCGGTGTAGTGAGTTTTTCATTATTCACCCAAGGAACTTTAGTTATTAGACCAGTTATGTAGACCACAAGGAAGGGTTTTCAATTTAGAAAACAATTATAACAATAGGACTCCTTTGATGCACCCTATAATCCGGTGCGCCTAATATATGAAAAAAAGATCAACAATAGACCATTCATCGGCGATGCGCCTTATAATCCGGTGCGCCCTATGGTCCGGAAAATACGGTAAACTCTCTTGCTGTCTGCCGATAAACACCAGAGTTGGCGGATTATCCTTTTCTCTTCAAAGATGAGAGCAGGTTTTCAAAGAGAACATGTGACACATGTTAGAGTTTGAGGATGTTGTAGAGAGTTTTCTCCTTCCCCCAACATCCTCCAGATGACCGTGATGTTTGGTGGTGTAGCATTGATGGGAGAGTCATATTCTTGGAGGGCTGCACAGACCAGGTACTCCCTCCGCACCCATTGTCAGACCATATGCGTTGGCGGCGGGCCCTGGCTTCCTTCTGGTGCATGACATCACCTGGCCTCAAGCGGTGTGTCTGCAGTTCCTGGATAATCAAGGTATTGAGGCTATAGAACAGCTGTTCCCCAGACCTGGATGCAATGGAGCGCATTTTGGACTTCATGTATCATTGTATCCATTGCTACTGTGGTAAGTCACATCACAGACTGCCCAGGAGCTGACTGGTGATGCCCTGATCCAGTTCTGGAAGAGGTGGGTATTATATCTGAAGTACTTTAAATTCTGGACTATAATTCATGGATTTTCTTTGTTGGCAACCATAATGCAAATAGTTCTAATTAAACACATGCAAATACACTGAAATGGTGTTATTGTTTGTGCCGTGGTGCCATCTTTTGGACGAGTTTTCTCGCTGCAGGTACTGCAGGATGATTGTTCGCTGCTGTTTCATATTTTGAACCGGAAGTACAAGTGTGATCGTTCATAGCGTTTCTACTCGTGTGGATTGTTTATTACTTCAAGCAACATTTGCAAGTTTTACAGTATAACTAAGACAATTCTTACTTACTAACCCGTCCCATGTGTGAGGTCTGCAGGAGACTTTTCATGCATATTTGTACGTCGGTAGCGTTAGCTAATATGCTAACATGTTTACAAGTGTTTGTGTTAGTTTTATTAAGTTACAATGGCATTCTTTTTGTATTGTTCCAGTTCCACAAATTCAGCAGAAACTTCACCAAGATGTCAGTCACATTAGAATTATTAAATCTGATTGGAGAGGTAGCTTCCGCAGCTAGTGGGTCCATGACAATGACGTATGTTTTGTTTGATCAGCCGTTTTACTGCTACAAACCCCGTTTCCATATGAGTTGGGGAATTGTGTTAGATGTAAATATAAACGGAATACAATTATTTGCAAATCCTTTTCAACCCATATTATGTTGAATATGCTACAAAGACAACATATTTGATGTTCAAACTGATAAACATTTTTTTTTTTTTGCAAATAATCATTAACTTTAGAATTTGATGCCAGCAACACGTGACAAAGAAGTTGGGAAAGGTGGCAATAAATACTGATAAAGTTGAGGGATGCTCATCAAACACTTATTTGGAACATCCCACAGGTGAACAGGCTAATTGGGAACAGGTGGGTGCCATGATTGGGTATAAAAGTAGATTCCATGAAATGCTCAGTCATTCACAAACAAGGATGGGGCGAGGGTCACCACTTTGTCAACAAATGCCTGAGCAAATTGTTGAACAGTTTAAGAAAAACCTTTCTCAACCAGCTATTGCAAGGAATTTAGGCATTTCACCATCTACGGTCCGTAATATCATCAAAGGGTTCAGAGAATCTGGAGAAATCACTGCACGTAAGCAGCTAAGCCCGTGACCTTCGATCCCTCAGGCTGTACTGCATCAACAAGCGACATCAGTGTGTAAAGGATATCACCACATGGGCTCAGGAACACTTAAGAAACCCACTGTCAGTAACTACAGTTGGTCGCTACATCTGTAAGTGCAAGTTAAAACTCTCATATGCAAGGCGAAAACCGTTTATCAACAACACCCAGAAACGCCATCGGCTTCGCTGGGCCTAAGCTCATCTAAGATGGACTGATACAAAGTGGAAAAGTGTTCTGTGGTCTGACGAGTGCACATTTCAAATTGTTTTTGGAATCTGTGGACGTCGTGTCCTCCGGACCAAAGAGGAAAAGAACCATCCGGATTGTTATAGGAGCAAAGTTGAAAAGCCAGCATCTGTGATGGTATGGGGGTGTATTAGTGCCCAAGACATTGGTAACTTACACATCTGTGAAGGCGTCATTAATGCTGAAAGGTACATACAGGTTTTGGAGCAACATATGTTGCCATCCAAGCAACGTTACCATGGACACCCCTGCTTATTTCAGCAAGACAATGCCAAGCCACGTGTTACATCAACGTGGCTTCTGAAGTCCAGACCTGTCTCCCATTGAAAATGTGTGGTGCATTATGAAGCCTAAAATACCACAACGGAGACCCCCGGACTGTTGAACAACTTAAGCTGTACATCAAGCAAGAATGGGAAAGAATTTCACCTGAGAAGATTAAAAAATGTGTCTCCTCAGTTCCCAAACGTTTACTGAGTGTTGTTAAAGGGAAAGGCCATGTAACACAGTGGTGAACATGCCCTTTCCCAACTGTTTTGGCACGTGTTGTCGCCATGAAATTCTAAGTTAATTATTATTTGCAAAAAAATAAATACAGTTTATGAGTTTGAACATCAAATATGTTGTCTTTGCAGTGCATTCAATTGAATATGGGTTGAAAAGGATTTGCAAATCATTGTATTCCGTTTATATTTACATCTAACACAATTTCCCAACTCATATGGAAACAGGGTTTGTATGTTACGGACACCATTTGGAAACAATTAGGGTATGTAAATAAACATTTGCAAAATATGTGTAAATAACTAATTTCACAACGTATACATATGCAGCTTATAGTCCAGTGCGACTAATATATGGGAAAAATGTTTTTCTAAAATTTTGTAGATGTCACTTATATACCAGAGCGCTCTATAATCTGGAAAATATGGTAATTCTTTTGGATAAATTGTACTTTTCATACTTTTACTTTACTTTTACTTGAGTATTTGTGTGTCGACGAAACGCTACTTTTACTTTGTTACAAAGAATTGTATTCTGATTGCTACAATATTTGTAATCTATTGATTACTGCTTGCAAATATATATATATACTGTGTTGGACAATTCTTCCAGTGAAATGACTACATGTGTTGTCTGTCTAATTGTAACACAAAATCACACATTTCACCAATCCTAATTAAGCACTTGTGACGTATGACTCCATTTCACCAATCAAACGGAGTCTGGCGGTCACATAGCTGCACTGGAAAATATTGATAGCCCAACCACACTTAAAAACATGACATATTTACATCGCAGCAATGAAGAAAACAACAGCGACTCGCACTCAACTGTCAGCAGTCAGGCAATAAAAAAAAAACACCATATCCTTCGCTGTCATCTGTGTCAGTGGAAAAGTTTGTGTTTCAGCCTACAAGAATTCCAACTAGAGAAAACATTTTGCTTACGTTTTAGCTGTGCATATTCTATCATTAGACATGATATCACATCATAAGTGATTGTAAAATGTGCATCTTTCGTAGTACATGCAGAACACACTCACACACACACCACCTATACGGTTGTAGTGCAAGTATCATTGAAAAATAGCTACTAAATAAATCAGAAATATACTCCCCAGTTACTAAGTACTTGAATATTTTTTTGCAGTGAATACCTACTCTTACTCAAGTATTTCAAGTTGTTTTACTTGAGTTTTACTCTAAAGTAAAAGGTACTCTTACACGAGTACAATTTTGAGCTACTCTTCCCTCTGGAGATGACAAATACATCTGTCTCACCAGGAACATGCCCAGGTGTTGTATTGAGTGCACACAGCTTTGGGGACGGTATAGCTCGGTTGGTAGAGTGGCCGTGCCAGCAACTTGAGGGTTCCAGGTTCGATCCCCGCTTCTGCCAACCTAGTCACTGCTGTTGTGTCCTTGGGCAAGACACTTTACCCACCTGCTCCCAGTGCCATCCACACTGGTTTAAAAAAAATGTAACTTGGATATTGGGTTTCACAATGTAAAGCGTTTTGAGTCACTAGAGAAAAGCGCTATATAAATATAATTCACTTCACAGGAACATAGAGGTCAAACACACTACAATATGAAGCCACGTTACGAGTTATCTTGAGGACAGCATGCGATAGATTGTTTTCACTTTGTTTTTGAGTAAAATTATGTAACCAGTCCTCAATGAGTTAATGCAGGGGTTGGCAACCCAAAACTTTGAAAGAGCCATATTGGACCGAAAATACAAAAAAACAAATCTGTCAGGAGCCGCAAAAAATTTAAAGTTTTATATAAGTGTTGTAATGAAGGAAACACATGACGTAAGTGTCTATATTAGCTATAATAGCCTACTATCAAAATGACTATGTGGCACAGGCTGAAGCAAATCTTCGTTGACAGAAATTGAAATGTAATATATATTCTACACATTATTACAACATTAGAAACCATTAGTAAATCAGAGGTTACTCAGAAGTTGAGATAACTCCTGGACATTACAGGCTTAGAATGGCCAAAGGTATAGATGTGTGTGTGCAACATAAAGGAAACCGCAGGCTGTCTTCTTTTAATAGATTAATAGAAGGACGCAGTGGCTTTGCAGCAGACAAAGAGCGACCTGACCTCATGGCTCACAGCCATCGACAAATCTGGTCTCCCAGGAAAGTTTAAAGCCTGGATGTACCAACACGGAGTCTTGCCTAGAATACTCTGGCCTCTGTTAATCTACGAGGTACCAATGACAACGGTTGAGGTACTAGAGAAGACCATCAGCCAGTTCCTAAGGAGATGGCTGGGGCTCCCTCGGTCCTTAAGCAGCATTGCTCTTTATGGCCACTCCACCAAGCTGCAGCTCCCTCTCAGGGGACTGTCGGAGGAATTCAAGGTCACCCGCTCCAGAGAGGTAATGATGTACAGGGACTCCGCAGATGTCAAGGTTGCCTCGGCAGGAATCGTTGTTAAGACCGGGAGGAAGTGGCAGGCACAAGAAGCCGTAAGCAGAGCAGAGGCGCGGCTGAGGCACAAAACTTTGTTGGGTACTGTGGCAAGGGGGAGGGCAGGCCTCGGCAGCTTTCCAAAGCCACGTTGGGACCGGGCCCGTGGCAAGGAGAAGCGCCAACTGGTCCAAGAGGAGATCCGTGCAGAGGTGGAGGAAGAATGTTTCTGCCGGATGGTCAGCATGTCCAAACAAGGGGCGTGGACAAGGTGGGAGCATGCAGAACCTCGAAAACTCACCTGGGCAGAGCTCTGGAGAGCTGAACCTCTGCGCACAAAATTCCTCATACAATCTGTGTACGATGTCCTCCCATGGCCCGCCAACCTGCACATCTGGGGCCTAGCAGACACTCCGGAGTGCAAACTGTGCCAGAGGAGGGGCACCTTGGAGCACATCCTGAGCTGTTGCCCAAAGGCACTAGGAGAGGGGCGGTATCGCTGGCGCCACGACCAAGTTTTAAAAGCCCTGGCGGATTCTATCTGCGCAGCGATACAAAACAGCAAGTACCAGGCCGCCCCGAAGCAGTCAATCACCTTCATCAGAGCAGGACAGAAGGCAAGCTGTCAGCCCAACTTCTCAGGAGGGCTCCTGGCCACCGCTCGTGGCTGGCAGATCCATGTTGACCTGGGAAGGCAACTCAAGTTCCCGACCAATATCGCTACCACGTCACTCCGCCCAGACATGGTGTTAACATCGGAGTCAACCAAGCAAGTGGTGCTACTGGAGCTGACTGTACCCTGGGAGGAGAGAATTGACGAAGCAAATGAGCGTAAGAGGGCCAAGTACGCTGAGCTCACTGTAGAGTGTCGGAGTAACGGCTGGAGAGCCCGCTGTGAACCAGTCGAAATTGGGTGCAGGGGTTTTGCTGGTCACTCACTACAGCGTGTGTTCAGAATCCTTGGCATTAGAGGACTGCAGTCGAGAAAAGCCACCAAGAACATCCTAGAGGCCGCAGAAAAGGCCTCTCGGTGGCTGTGGATCCGTAGGGGGGATCCGTGGTGCGCTACTTGGACACAGGCCGGGGTCTGATCACCCCCGGCTGGGTCGCCCGGGCGAGGGTGTCTGTTGATTAAAGACCCGAAACACCCTATGACCCCGGGTTTATCACTGATGACGTGTCCAAGCATCACCGTGAGGTGTATTCAAGTTCTATTACAATCTTTGGCAAGCTAGGTAACATTTGCTGTGGTCTGGAACAACATGGCACACAAACAACTATCTGAAATGCAGCCAATATTACATACAGATAATGTGTCATGAGACATGCAAAACTAAATTACATACAAACAGGATACAAGTATAGGATATTAAATGAAGTCAAATATACCTACAAATGAGGCATAATGATGCAATATGTACATACAGCTAGCCTAAATAGCATGTTAGCATGGATTAGCACTGATCAAATATGCCTGATTAGCACTCCAACAAGTCAATAACATCAACAAAGCGCACCTTTGTGCATTCACGCACAGCATGAAACTTTTGGTGGACAAAATGAGACAAAGAAGGAGTGGAAGATGTTACATGTAAACAAACGGTTGCATTTGTTTGTATCCCCCCCATCTTTTTCCATTTTCTATCCTTTTTTAAAAAAGCTCCAAGGAGCCACTAGGGCGGCACTAAAGAGCCGCATGCGGTTCGAGAGCCGCGGGTTGCTGACCTCTGGGTTAATGTTATGGGTTTGCTGTAATTGTCCCTCTACCTAATTTTGTTCACAACTTCAGTTTATTAAAAAAAAAAAATCAACTGAAAAAGATCTTCGGTGTGTGATGTGTTCCATTTTATTTTCTGTTTTCAGTCAGTATTAATTATTTGTATGATGGAATTGTTAATCCCCCAAATATAAGTGAGTGGAGGGCAGTCAGGGGGGCTAATAGAAAGCTGAGCTGTTCTGCCTTTTACTTCTAAGCGTATGATGTGGAGCCAGCAGGTAGGCTTTTACACCTCTCCCGGTTAGCTTGTTAGCTAAGCTTCCTGTGCCAGATCGAGCTGGAGTCGAGAAAACATGCCAAGAATCAGAGTCAGAAGCAGCCAGAGCGACTTTGCTGGCGACAGGCGCCTCAGTATGTGTGCTCACACCGTGATAGTTGGCTTGGGCCCGATTGCGGGGTTTTAGCCTGGGGCTGAACTGGCAACATTAGTTGTAGATGAAGAGGATTTGCTCATGCATGTGGAAATTTGATCTCCTATAAGTACTTTTTCTAGTTCTATGTTTGAAAATGTACCCGACACGCCACCCCACAGACAGCCTGACTAAATAGGTTGATGGATGAGAGTGCATAAAATGTGCGACATTGGTGTCTGATAAGCACGCAGGGGCGCTACAGGTATTGTAGCAGAACTTCAAATTGGGCATGCAATCAATATCTTTTGCAACAAACAATTTCTAAAGCCAGATTTGGAGCATGAAGACATTTTTTGAAGTCGGTGAACTTTACTGTTGTCATGTCTGTGTAATCATGTTTTTTTTTGTTTAGTTATTGGACTCTTTAGTTTCTCCCTTGTCTTGTTTCCATAGCTACCCATTAGTTTCACCTGTTCCACGTTTGGACTCATTGTGCACTCTTGTTTGTCACCATAGCAACCCATTAGTTTTCACCTGCCCTCACGACTCACGCACCTGTCTTTAATCATGTCACTATTATTTAAGCTTCCAGTTGCCAGGCTGTCTGTCTGGCGACATCATACCCCTGACTCTCTGCTTCACACTTTGTTTACCTCTGCGCACTTCATGCCATGTCCAAGTAAGTTGTTTCTATTCATGCCACAGTTAGCGACTTTTGTTCATGTCCTTAGTTTTTTTGCCCACGTGCAAGTATTTGTTTTCATAGCCAAGTTGTTTTACCTCCGCTGTGAGCGCCTTTTGTTTATACCTTTTTGTATTTTTTTGAGTTAGAATTAAAATGTGTTCACCTTCACGCCATGACCAGTCCAGCTTTACTTGCATCTCGGGAAAACAAACACACCATAGTCCAAGTCTTGACAACTGTAAGGATTGATGTTTGTTTTGATTTTGTGTTTATGATTAACATGCTTTTTTTCACACGTTTTGTATGGACTTACATCACTACTATGGGTTAGGCTTGTATGGTATACTGGTATTAGTATAGTAATGAATCATATTCGGTACTATATACCGTATTTTTTGGACTATAAGTTTTTTTCATAGTTTGGCCGGGGGTGCGACTTATACTCAGGAGCGACTTATGTGTGAAATTATTAACGCATTACCGTAAAATATCAAATAATTTTATTTAGCTCATTCACGTAAGAGACTAGACGTATAAGATTTCATGGGATTTAGCAATTAGGAGTGACAGATTGTTTGGTAAACGTATAGCATACTTGCCAACCTTGAGACCTCCGATTTCGGGAGGTGGGGGGGCGTGGTCGTGGTGGGGCGAGGGCGTGGTTGGGGGCGAGGCTAAGAGGGGAGGAGTATATTTACAGCTAGAATTCACCAAGTCAAGTATTTCATACATATATATATATATATATATATATATATATATATATATATATATATATATATATATATATATATATATATATATATATATATATATATATATATATATATAAGAAATACTTGACTTTCAGTGAATTCTAGCTGTATATATATATATATATATATATAAATATTTGAATTTCAGTGTTCATTTATTTACACATATACACACACATAACACTCATCTACTCATTGTTGAGTTAAGGGTTGAATTGTCCATCCTTGTTCTATTCTCTGTCACTATTTTTCTAACCATGCTGAACACCCTTTCGCAGGTACCCAGAAAGGTTTCGAGTACCACCAAAAAAACTGAATCTCTGAAGACAGTATAAAAATCTGTGTTAAAGGTGTACAAATACTGTTTGTATAATAAGCATGTTATTTTTTTTCAAATGAGGGTTAAGAGTTCAGTACTAAAAAAAAAAAAAAAGAATGCGGCTTAAGTACAGTTTTTTAATTGAGCTGCTGCATTTTTTGGTTGGGTTGTTTATTTATTTTGACTAACTTATATACATTTCTAAAAGGGGAATATTGTAATAGAGTTATCTATGTTTGTCTGTTGCCATCTCCTGTTGAATGTTGGCTATAGCGTACTGGGGTTACTTTTTGGTTGGCCAACGATTTACGTGGTGTTGCGCACCTGACGTCACTCAGGTCCGCATGGAGCTGGAGGGGGCGTGGCTTCCAGCTCCGCCTGAATTTCGGGAGATTTTCGGGAGAAAATTTGTCCCGGGAGGTTTTCGGGAGAGGCGCTGAATTTCGGGAGTCTCCCGGAAAATCCGGGAGGGTTGGCAAGTATGACGTATAGCATGTTCTATATGTTATAGTTATTTGAATGACTCTTACCATAATATGTTACGTTAACATACCAGGCACGTTCTCAGTTGGTTATCTATGTGTCATATAACGTACACTTATTCAGCCTGTTGTTCACTATTCTTTATTTATTTTAAATTGCCTTTCAAATGTGTATTCTTGGTGTTGGATTTTATCAAATACATTTTCCCCAATAAATGCGACTTATACTCCAGTGCGACTTATATATGTTTTTTTCCTTCTTTATTATGCATTTTCGGCCAGTGTGACTTATACTCCGGAGCGACTTATACTCCGAAAAATAGGGTAATAGTTTTATATGCCTTTATCCACACTGTTTACGCGGGGAAATGGGCTTCAATCCTGTCGATGAAGTCCCACCAACTGGAAACATATTGAGTCTGGCGATGTAAAGGGGGCGTTTCAAGTACAGTTAGTTACCTGTTTCTTTTGAAAACAAATGAATATTATGGGAAATGACTACCAGATTCATTGTTAATAGCAAACAATTCATAAGGAGAAATTGATAGTAAAATGTCAGTCAGCTGGATGCTATAGGTCAGGCCTGGGCAATTATTTTGACTCAGGGGGCCAAATTTAGAGAAAAAAATGTGTCTTGGGGCCGGTATATCTATTTTTAGGATTACTAATACAAAACCTCACAATAATGTCTGATTGAATGCTAAAAACGTTATGACAGACCGCCTTACAAAACAGAATGGAATTTTATATTTTTTTACTGAATGAGAAAATACATAAGAAGAAATTAATAGTTAAATGTCAGTCAGCTGGATGCTATAGGTCAGGCCTGGGCAATTATTTTGACTCAGGGGGCCAAATTTAGAGAAAAAAAATGTGTCTTGGGGCCGGTATATCTATTTTTAGGATTACTAATACAAAACCTCACAATAATGTCCGATTGAATGCTAAAAACGTTATGACAGAACGCCTTACAAATCGGAATGGAATTTTATATTTTTTTTACTGAATGAGACACCCAGAATGAACATGAAAATAAAGAATGTGGGATTTACAATATTAACTATGAGCGATAAAACACTGAATATTGACAACGTATGAACGTCACACCCCCTCTCCATCGACATACTTTACAATCAAGCGAAACGCAACAAATTTGCAACAAACACAGCGAAATATGAATGTGAAGGGTAAAAAATAAAACCCACCTACAATCTGACACATCTGATACATCACTAAGCTTCAGAACTTTGTAGTAAAAATCTCCTTCCGCGTCTGTCCCTGACACCCGCATTTCAGGCTGGCCGCTCTGGAAACACTCTGTGGAAACGCTCCCCACTCACACTGCTTGGTGATTACCATAGTAACTAGTATATTATGCAAAAGCGCAGATTGCAACCATTGAAATACTTTGTATCGTTCAAGACTTACGGTCATTTGAAAACATCACTGCACATCATAATGGCAGCTACAGTTTCCATCTTAAAGATCCTAAAAATGCATGATCCCCCCTCTAATGGCACACTTTTTGATTTACGAACTTTTAGATCGAGCCAAATCTGCCTTCGTGAGCGAACCATGTCTTTGTATACAAACGCCTCATTCATTCATTGTGTGTCCCGCCTGCAGGCAAAAAGCAGGGTACAGCATCTTTGGAGAGGAAGAGCCGTCCATGTCACTTGCTGCGCAGTACACTACTAGTCACTTTTGTCACCTTTTGACAAGTTGTCTATTTTGCTCACTCAATGTGAGTCTCAAAAGGACAACAGACCAGCAATGAAAGAAGGAATGAATCCCTGTAGAGATTGTGAGGGGTACATTAATGGCGCTCACATGTATGGAAGAATCAACACAGTAGGCTCCGTGCCACAGCAAGTTTTAAATGTGATGAGTCCACAATTTTCTGGAAAAAGATGCTAAAGCAGACTTATTTCACAGCGGAGAAGAGCTACCATTCGTTCAGTGGCACCTCTTTCTGTCATGGCGTGGACTATGAGGGTTTTGTTTTCCCGAGATGCAAGAATTGGAGCGGACGTGGCGTGAAGGTAAAAACATCATTTAATTTTACTATAACAAAAAGAACAAACTAAAGGCGCGCACAAGGCGGAAGTACAAACTTGGCTAAGAAAACAAAACTAGCACTTGGGCAAAAACCATGAACATGAAATAAATAACACTTGGTAAGTGTGACATGAATAAACAAACACTTACTTGAAAAGCATGGAACTATGGCAGGGAACACGTAATCAATGGAGTAACAGGGATAACAGAGTTAATGTCGCCAGGCTGACTTCCTGGCAACTATCGGCTTAAATAGTCTTGAACATGATTAATGACAGGTGTGTGAGTCCAAATTAATCAGGTGCGTGACATGAGGACAGGTGAAAACTAATGGGTTGTCATGGAAACAAAAACAAACAAGAGTGCACAAAGAGTCCAAAGACCAAACCGAACATAACCAAAACAAAACATGATCACACAGACATGACACTTTCAGGCACACACATACACGGCCCCTCACCCCGACCCCTCCCTTCTCTCCCTGTCTGCTCCTTTCTTGTCAGCTCCTCCTTTGCCAATGTTAATGTAAGTGGATTGTACCTTTTTAAATGTTTATTATTGTAGCATTATGGTGGTAAAGTTTTGGATTATTTTGATTTCTGATTGTTTCTGAGGACACCAAGGGACTTATGTGTGTGTGTGTGCATGTTGGCAGAGCAGCACATTCAGAGGACAGCAGTTTGTTGTTTTGGTTTGTTAACAAAGAGCCATTTGATCCATCACCTCTTCTTACAGTATGTTTGTTTGATATCCAGTTCTGTATAGCGATGTATTTTGTGTTAAAAGTACACAAACCTTTACTAAAACATGCTGGAGCCTTTAACATTGTTTATTATAGAAACTGTCAGGAAGTGTTTGTGACAAACCCCAACATGCAAAGATGGCAGGCTTGTTCAGAATCAGAATACAGAAATACTTTAATAGAGATTTAAGATTTTCAGCACAATCCCATTCAAGAGCAGACAAACATTACCGGGAGACAGAACAGGATCGCTGACGGCTCTACCAACTTCCGGTGCCCCTTATAAAAAAGGTGAGAAACTGGTATAAAAAAACTCATAGCCATAGCACACACAGTGTTGGGTTAGTTACTGAAAAGCAGTAACTAGTTACAGTTACTAGTTACTTCATTTCAAAAGTAACTCAGTTACTAACTCAGGTACTTACACCAAAAAGTAATGCGTTACTGTGAAAAGTAACTATTTAGTTACTTCTTTTTTCTTTTCTTTTTTAAAGCTCCAATTAATGCCCTTTTAGCCTTCATTTCAGTACTGTTATTGCACTGGAGAATAATACAATCTGTTGATCAACTTGACATGCATTTGCATCACTCAACTCTACTAAGCCATGTGGTCTACATACAACACACAAAGACAAAGATATGTTACAAAGGCCAATTTGTTTCTGGCCAGAACAAATTGACAAAACTATTTTAAATAGCTGCAACATAACATACATAAGTAACAAACAGCATAATAACAGAATAGCTGTAAAGCAAGAAAGGCACACACTACATACACAAAGTCTAACCAGGCATTTTCTTCCTCAAGTAATTCTTATACAAAATCATGTCTGAAACCCAGAACACTACACATTTCCCCAGTTTTAGTTTAGAGATAAGGAAAGATTGGCCTGGCCCACTAGGATCCCTCTTTATGTTTGTGAACATTATAGTCTATACATTTAGAGTGAAGTGATAATCAAACACTCTAGAAGTCCAGAATGAAAGAGTATATAAGATAATTGACAGCAACGTTCCCTCTCAGGAGCGCGCATGTGCAATTGCGCACTGCTCAAGCGTCCTCTGCGCACGGCAAATCTATGCCATGCACAAAATCAAATAGAAAAATAAGCGCATAACAATTTTCGACACGACACGGACACGACAGAGAAAACCGTTTTCGTCATCATTGTTCAAATATTGTAACGTCTGTCGAGACGCTTTGAGGACATGAATTCCATCCATCACTTTACTGAGCAAAACTCTTTACTGTCGGCCATAAACACATCACCAAAACATTAGTAAAAAAAATGATATCTAGCAAAACTGGTCATTTTCTGCAGTACAAACCAGACCAAAAGCAACTTTGTTATATCAACAGCAGCCGCTCGCTCTCTCACGTGCGCCAACACTTGCACATATGGCACTTAGCCAGTGATGCGTTTACAGCCACACAAAAAGTCGGACAACTCCAACACCACACATAAAGTGTCATTCCAGGTCGTTACACTATGATTTACCAATCAAATGTGTGCTTATTCTAGTGTCATTTATTAGGAATCTTAATTTATAAATATTAATCATTAAATGCTGTTAGTATATTAAATAAATACTAATAAAAATATATTTTTTACAAACAGGAAGTTGCAGGAATGTACACATGATCCCCTGCTTACATCTCATTGTGCAACATGTGAATGTTTTAATGGCAACTAAATGCAATGTCTGAAAGGGGTACAAATTATTTCCAAAGCAGGACCTCCACCCAGACAAACAATACAAGTACACAGTTCATGAAAAACAATATTTTTTGTTATTGTCATTATAAGTGGGCCTAAACACTTATATTAGAAATGGAAATGACTGCTGTCATTTGATTATAATAATAAGAGAATGTTGTCTGTCTATCTGTGTTGGCCCTGTGATGAGGTGGGGACTTGTCCAGGGTGTACTCTGCCTTCCGCCCGAATGCAGCTGAGATAGGCTCCAGCGACCCCGAAAGGGACAAGCGGTAGGAAATGGATGGATGGATGGAGATGTAAGTTGTTATTTAGTGAGGTTTGGGACAGGTGTGCTGCTGGTGTAGCCACAGTGTGCACGTCTAAAGTTGCTCACATGGACTCCACTCAATGCTCAGGGAGTTTTTGCGTTTGCTCACACATGAACAATTAGAGGGAACATTGATTGACAGAGTGTGTACCTTCAGCGGTGAATGGTGGTGGTGGTGGAGGTAAAGTGGCATCAGAGTCTCTGTCTCTCTTTACTAGCTTCGTCGAAGCATGTTACTATGTAGCTTGTTTCAGCAGATTTGAATTGCTGTTTTGGGCAGTAGATGGCATCTTTGATCCAAAGCACAATTTACATTTAACTAAAATGTTATTTTCTTTGTGCTCGACAAAAGAAAAGTAGTGAAAATATCTCCATGTTAGCAAACTCGACTTCTGGCTCCGCCATGATCAGACACGCCCCCCCCCCCTCGCTCCCCACACTCACACTCAGACACACCCACACAGAGCGCATGTCTCTCTCTCTTCTCCGGCTTGTGACACAAGAAGAATCAGAACGCAGCGCTCCGATAAAACACACTTTATACTACATAAAAAGTAACGTAAAATAACGCAGTAACGCATCATGTAGTAACGGTAACTGAGTTACTGAATATAAAAAAATAACGCGTTAGATTACTAGTTACCGCCGAAACTAACGGCGTTACAGTAACGCGTTACTTTGTAACGCGTTAGTCCCAACACTGAGCACACAAAAACATATGTGCAAGAGGGAATCATCAAAGGACACTAAAGACATTAAAAGAGCAGAGCTGATGCAACCAGCCACTTCTAAACACAGCCACAAAAGTAAAAAAAAAAAAAAAAAACTCAAACATATACACTGTGGTGGTCTCTGCGGTGTTCCATGCCATCGTCTGCTGGGGTGGGAGGAGCATGGCATGAGACAGGAGCAGACCCAACAAAGCAACCAAGAGAGCCGACTTCACCTTCGGCCGCCCACCAACTCTCGGCCAGTGTCCAGTCCACATGGATGAGCGAGGATGCGTCTAAGGCAGGGGTCACCAACCTTTTTGAAACCAAGAGCTACTTCTTGGGTACTGATTAATGCGAAGGGCTACCAGTTTGATACACACTTAAATAAATTGCCAGAAATAGCCAATTTGCTCAATTTACCTTTAACTCTGTTATTATTAAAAATGTATGATATTTATCTTTGTGGAAACACAGATCATCTTAATGATTTCTCACAATAAATATATACAGAAACAGAAAAATATCAATATGCAACACTTTATTTTTATATTTTCTATAAGTGCACATTTTTCAAATTGAACATTTTCAAATGATCACTTCTAAGACAGTCTTGTGAAATCACAATATCCCATTTTAACTAGCTAGCCACTAACATTTTTTAACAAATCATGAATTACTTTGCACCATGTTTGTACAAATAATAACTCATGTAAAATACAAAAGTCAACTCTCAAATGTTTTAATAAATCATGTCACACTTTGAACTGGACACCAAATCTGTTATCTGTTTCTTTGTCAGTTAGTGAAGACCAAGTCTTTAAAATATTTTCTTGGATTTTCAAATTCTATTTGAGTTTTGTCTCTCTTAGAATTAAAAATGTAGAAGCAAAGCGAGACCAGCTTGCTAGTAAATAAATACAATTTAAAAAATAGAGGCAGCTCACTGGTAAGTGCTGCTATTTGAGCTATTTTTAGAACAGGCCAGCGGGCTACTCATCTGGTCCTTACGAGCTACCTGGTGCCCGCGGGCACCGCGTTGGTGACCCCTGGTCTAAGGAGACCGAGGTGTCCGATACCTGCTCATTCAGCACCACCTCTGCAGCCCTGTCTCTTCATCCCCATCTCCTCTCCTCCAGTCTCTCCAAACGGACTCTGGTGTGGCAGAGACCCAGCAGCTGGTCTCCATGGCCAAAAGGCTCCCGGGAGGCAGATCCAGAAGTTCACAAAAAAAGCATCGCAGAAGTCACAAAAGTGCCACCTCTAGTCACACAGTCCCAAAGGGTCACGAACCAAACGGCAAAAAAACCACATGAAAACAAGAGGGAAACATCAGGACCTCAAAAGGATAACACAGGATCACAGAACTTGGGGGAAAAACAAAACATGATTTTAATGTTTAAAGACAATGCTGGAAAACAGGAATCACACTGCAAAATCTGAAATCTAAGTAAGATTAAATATCTCAAATAAGGGTGATATTTGCTTATTTTCTGACTGATAAGATAATTCTTCTCACTAAGCAGATTTTATGTTAGAGTATTTACTTGTTTTAAGGGTTTTGGTCCTAAATGATCTCAGTAAGATATTACAGCTTGTTGCTGAGATTTTATGACCTATATTGAGTAAAACATGCTTGAAACTATAGATTATCAACTGTTGCAAAGCTGTGTCATCAACACTCACAAGTATAAAACTACCTTTTTTAAAGTAATAATTTCTTATTTCAAGCATGAAAAAAAAAAATCATGACTTTGACACAATTGTGTCTCATAATTAAAACGGATGACAGCCAAAAGGACTTTGCTGTTTTATTTTCAATGAAACAATAGAAAACACGTACTGTAATGTAGTACAGTTGGCACAGTACAGTAAACTGACAGTTAATATTTAAACATTTGACAATTCTAACAATTTTGAACAGAAATAGTTCATGCACATTCAGATAAATTCTTCAAAATTACAATTAAAAACATTTTGGCCGGGGGCCAGGCTGTATATATGCGCACTAATTGACTGACAGAGCACGCACTTGGCACAATGATGTCATGTTATCAATGGAAAAATGCATTTTTAGACCACATGATTTGGCTAGGAGACCCCGAGAGTAACAAGCGGTTGCCTTGTTGCCTTTCCATTGAGAACAATAAATTAGTTTTTAGTATAAGTTTGCTGGTTTTAAGAAATGTAATGTCAAGCGCATATCATTATG